>NC_080686.1:14975308-15278338 GCF_030445035.2 Dasypus novemcinctus
ACTTTAATGGGTGCTATTTACATTGAGTTAAAAATTGCCTCATCTTGGAGTTTTTTAAATGACAGTATTATTAAGATAGAATTGACATATGATACAATTTGCCAATTTAAAGCGCACCACTCAATAATGTTTACATTATTCACAGAGGTGTGGAACCATAACCACAATTTTAGAACATTTTAAAACAAAAAGAAATACTATACCCATTAGCAGTCACCTGTCACTCTCCCCTACTCCCTCTTGTTCCCTCCCTCCAGCTCCAAGCAACCACTGAAGTTCATCCGTGTTGTAGCATGAAACAGTACTTCCCTTCCTATTGCCACATAGCATTCCATTGTTTGGATATGCCACATTTTATTTATCCATTCATTAGTTGATGGACATTTCTGAATAATGTTGCTATCAATATTTGTGTGCAAGTTTCTGCATGGACATATGTTTTAATTTCTCTTGGGTATATACCTAGGAGTGGACTTGCTAGATTATATGGTAACTCCATGAGCAACCACTTGAGAAGCTGCCAGAATGTTTTCCAGTGTGGCTAGCACCATTTTACATTCCCACCAGCAATGTATGAGGGTTCTGATTGTGAAGTGGTAGCTCATCTTTTTCTCACCTAATTGTCCTTTCTGGAATCTTCAGCGCAATGCTGCGTGGAAGTGCCAAGAGCAGACATTCTTATCTTGTTCCTGATCTTAAGTGCAAAAATTTCAGTCTTTCTCCACTAAGTATGGTAGTTAGTTTTGAAATTTTGAAAGCTGTTTAAAAACATTTTCTGCTGAAAAGCTAACTGCTGCCTGGCACAGTAAATTGCCTAACACTGGTGTAACTTTTAGGGGAACCAGAAAGAAATCCTCTACTTTCTAAAATTGCACAAGTACTTGTTGGGAGATTCATTATGATGCTCGTCAGACCTGATCTCTAGCTACCCCTCTAAAACCTGCTAGAATGTAGCTAGAGTGGGCATGCTCTGTCAGGGTCAGGTGCAGGCAGCACAGGTAAATTCTACTTGCTGCCTGGCATCCAACCAAACAACTTATGGACATTTTCAATGTTTAATCTCTACACACAGACTATTTGCAAAAGTAGATGTATTTACATCCAATAAGCATAGCTAAATAGAAAATAATAATATTTAAAAATCAGATGACATTTAGATAAGGATGAAAGATGAGATACTTACAATGTAGTTACATATTAGCGCACAGGAGTCCTTCAGGGGTGATGATGATGATGGTGACACTGTCAACAGTAATGACAACTAACCCTTATTTTAGTGACCATCTTATGCCAGACACACTTATAACTGTCTTTCATTGATTGATTTAGAAACTAATATGCTAATCAACTTTCTCAAGCACATACTAGAGTAAATTTCTGAGCTAAGATTTGAATTCAGGCATTCTGTGTCCAGGCTCCATGCTCTTAACCACCGTGCAATACCGTCATTTCACTCCTGACTGCACCAAACCGTAAGCCACTGAAAACCACCACAAGTCTGATGAGGAACTTGCCAGTGACATTTTTTTTTCCTTTTTCCTTATTATTTATTTATTTATTTACTTACTTATTTTGCTTTAATCCTTTAGTCTTTAGTATGCATTTACAATAAATTAATATTAGTGTAAAAGGTTTCTAATGTCACATCTCCTCAATACATACGTGGCATCATTCAGGAAAGTGAACTTTTCTTCATGTAAATGGACAATATCATTAAGAAGTTTTACCAAAAAAATGTTTATCATGTAAAACTGATAGCTTCATTAAGAAATTTTAAATATCTTCCTTTCTCAGGACCTGAGAATCTCAGGATTCTCTTCATCAGGCCCTGCATAACTCAGATATAGTGAGGAGTCGAACAGTTCATTTGCCGAGAAGTGTGGCAGATCCGTCTGTATTTCTGCACCTGTATGTACATCTGTAACTACACCTACACCTGTGTCCAGAACTGTGTGTAGCAACCATGTCCACATTGAAGCATTTTCAATGTGGCCTTGATGTCAGATTGATAAAGATGAGTTGAGCATGGGGCGTGCAGTTGGGGCCAGCTCACTTGCTTGCCCTGTCCCGTTCTCACTCACCACATGACAAGCAGCACAGCTCAGTTGCCTCAGACCTGAGCTCAGACTCTGTTTCCTACTCAGCGTGGGTGCTGAAATGATGGTTTGGTTCAAGGGTGGGGAAGAACTGCCAGGGGTCTCCATGGTAATTTCCTCGTGAGAGAGGATAGAGGTATTTATCTCTCCAGCAGCACTTTTGCTCTTTCTGGATCATTTTCCCATAGATGAAAAGACAACACTGTGCAAACACTGACATATGTAAAGTCATCTTAACTGCACATACCCTTAAATTTTCATATTTCTACACATTGCCTTCTTTGACACACACACAAACACACCAGTTTATTCTGCTTAGGTCTATTTATGCATAAACTAACTTATCCCTTCCCTCTCTTTTTTATTGTCAGGCCTAGTAGGACTCCACTTAGGGAAAAACAAAACAACAACACATACTTTCTAGACAGATATTTTGACTTCTAGGTGGCATTCTAGCTGTGACTTGACACAGTAGAGCACAACGCCTCCAACAAAGGATTCTCTGTAGATTCTACAATTAGTTTTGTAAATAACTGTCCTCATGACTGAATGGTTAGCATTTAAGACAACAAAAAAGAAAGGCTGTGTAAAAGAGGAAGGATGGTTTCAAAATGGCCCAAGCAAAACAAGCAAGCCTGCTGGTCACACTGCTGAATACCCCGGGAGAGCAGGCGAGGCCAGCGCAGCGGTCTGGATGTACAGCTACTGCCACGCACTTTTAAAGAGGAGAGAAAGAAAATCCCTTCTCAATAAATCATTTGCAAAGACTTTTAAAATAGGGAACTTATAAAATGTTCTTAGAGACCACACCATATTTTTCTCATACTTGGCTGAATAGACACCAGGACAACAGGCTATTATGGACCTAATCCTAGGAAATGAGGAAAGGATCACTAAGACGGTGTGACTTAGGGACTATCTCAGACTTGGCGAGTCTACAGAGTGGTTCATGGCTCTCTCTCAACACTGTCGGTTCATTTGGTGTATGAGTTTTCCCAGCCATTTCACTTGGTTGGGCATCAAGGCACTTTTTCATTCTTATTGTTTGTTCCATGTTGGGTAAACCCCGGACTCCACAAATGAACTCTCTCAGTCTTAATAGGAAGTTTGGATTTTAAAGATCCAGTCCTACTGAGTCACTGACGAGTCTGCCATCTTGCTGAAAATAGCTTCTCCATGCTTCCAATTTGGTCGATAGTCTATTCTCATAAATACCACATTCAGAAATCCAAGGTTTGGATAAGGTCTCTGCGATTGCCACAGATGCCCACATCTATTTACGAACTCCATTAATTGCACTTTTCTAACCCTATTTCCTATGCCTTCTTCTCACTCTCAGTCTCTGGACTCCTAAAGTATTCTAAGGCCCATTTCCCAGCATATTCTTTTCCCTTCCTACAGCAGTATTTTTCTATAAAACAAATCTAATCATTTCAATCTCTATGATTTTCCTTTCCTTCCTGGGAAAACAACCAGCTACATTTCCCACACTCTGCTGAAGTTAAGTGTGTCTCTGTTGCTCTATTATGACTAAGGAAGTGTGAGTAGCAATGATGTATTTGTCATTTCCAATCCTGTCCTCAAAACCTCCCAAACAGAGTCATCCACACTTTGTTCCCTTCTATTAATGGCACAGAGATGAATGTGGAAGCGCCATGTTGAAAAATGGCAGAGCCCCAGCCAGTCTGAAATCTGAATGACTGCATGGGCCAAAATTCCAGCTTCCCTTACACATGAGAACTTTTAAGTTTGATACGTGACCAAGAATTAAACTGTTCTTGTGTTTGAGTTGTATATTTTTGTATTGGTTTGTTCTAGAACTACTGTTAGCCTAAGAGATACAGTCCCTGCTTACAATTCTTTTTATCTGTAGGATTAAGTCCAAACTCTTTAGTAGTACTTGGGTCTTCTCAATTTCATTCCAGACTGCCTCTTTTCTTTACCTTGCCTTCTATTCTTTCCATACAAATTGTGTAGCTAACTTCTCATTATTTGCCGAAGGTGCTTTGCTCATTATTACCTAAGAATAACTTGATTTAGTGTTTCAATATAACTGAAATATGCACTAAATGTGACTGTCTCCCAGAATACTCTTCTCAAAAGGAGCCAAGACTTCTCCTACTGCTAAATACAGGCTATTTTATTGGCTGCAGCTTTCCCCATATCCCAACTCTATGAAGCCACAGCGTTTGAGGTTGTGCCTCAGTGCTTCTGTGGAGGCTATCTTTTGTCTTCTTTGTTTTTAGTTACCTGACCTTGGAATGTCACAAGAAGCAATTTAAATATCCTGTGGATTCCTACTTCCACATCCAGATTGGGGACTCAGTAGCTGATAAGATCATTGCAATTTGGGTACCCTGTATTCTTCTACTATGTATAGAGAAGAAGTGCAATCTCTCACTATTCTTTCCCATCTAAATCATCCATGTAGAAAGATAGCTCAAAATGCACTGAGTTTTGCAGAGAAAACATACTAAATAATCACAAAATGTTGCTGTAGATCCATAAACCACGACACTGGAAGAAGTTATCTAAGGCAGGTACTTAGCTAAACCTGAATTTCCCAGAACCACTTTGATGAGGATTCATTCAAGTGACTGTCGAGGGAATAAATTTTATCTTTGCACGGTTCTGAGTGCCAAGAGTTGTTTCTCTCTCTTCTTTTTTTTTTGCTATCATTATAGCTTTGGTGTTAACAGTTTACTGTGTATATTTAATCCTTCTACATTCGTATAATATCATATAGATCTCTTAAATAAATGAAAGCCATCAGAATACACTTTAATTACTTTACATTCTTTAAATTGTAACTTTCCCAACTAAATGTATGTCTAAGTATTTTGGGATGAGGGAAGTCCTATTTTTTAAACATTAAGAAAGAAGATATTAAGGAAATTGATAGCTATTTGGAGTTATAAACAATATACCATAGATTAGACACAATATATTATAAACAAGAAGGAAATGGTCAGTGAGCTAAACAATGTTAAAAGTTAAAAATTTCCAAAATCACTGATTCCAGACGAAGAAGTGAAATGGTAATACTTGCTGACTTTCCAATGAAAAAATAATTTTTAATTTTTAAAATTCTTAAATATCTACATTATAATAACATACATCTTTAAGTCAACAGAAACTTAAATATGTAGAGACATATGTCTGGTCTGTTATGTTGTATTTCATGCTGTACTATGATGTCATCAAAGTAGTAGGAAGGAGCTCTTGTTACCAAATAACACCCCAATAAATAATATTAGAAGGAAACATTATGAACTTTTTCTGAGATAATAACCATTACTACTACCAGTAATAGCTAATATTTGTCGAACACTTAGGGAACCAGGCATTGTGCTAGCTAGTTTATTTTCCTAATGTCACTTAATTCTCACAAAGCACAGAGAATTACCATCTCCGTAATGACAGAGAAAGAAACTAAAGCTTAGATTGGATAAGGAATTTTTTGGCCAAAGAGACTATTCTCTTAATCTTACCATGTTAAAAAAAAAAAAGGGGACCCAGCTCTGGAAGTAAATCAATATATGAAATTAGACAAACCTTCGTGCCTCGGTTTATAAGTCTATATCAGGGGACTGTGGAAGCAAACATAGGGAAAGTGTAAGACAGAGATCACAAACACACACACACACAAAGACAACCAAAACCAAAACCCAACAAAGTCCCATTAAGGACTGTAACAGGAATTGCCAGACTCTAAGACAAGTAGATTCAGGCCAATGTCCTCTCCTCTTTTTTCACATATTAGTTATTGAAGTGGGTTTCAAGAAGAATAGGAACATAAGATCCGACTTACTAAGAGCATAGCACATTCTGCCCATTGGATGGTGCGCAGCTGGAAGTACCTTCCACATGAGCAGCCACCACAGCTGCCATGTCAGGTTTCAAAGATGAAGAGTTGGAGCAATGACCACTGCAGCCAGAGATGCAGAACAAGTTTCTTCACTGTTTCAGGTATTAAAATATTTGCTCTTCCCACTGTCCAAGATGCTCACAATTCTTCTAGCTGTCATTTTAAACCACAGAAATGCTTTATTCTTTCTGAATACCACTGCAAATCATAATATTTCACATATCTGGGTTTAGAAAATTAGTCATATTGGCCCAGTAGAGCATGTCTCTAAGAGTTTTTGGACTTTGTCCCAGAAAAACCAAGTGTTAGTCCTTTTATTTGAGATACAAATCAGAAATGGTCGACACCCTGTGTCTCATTGTAGAGAAGAAACTGGAATGCAGCAAGAAAGAATGAAGTTTAAAAAAATAAAATAAAAGGGGAAGGGATGAAGCTCCTGGAATTAATTGTTCTTGAAACCCAACTATATTCCTGCTCTTCCCAAAGACCCTCCTTTGGGCTGCAGTGGTTTGAGTTAGAATGATGTTTTTATGAGCACAGAGTCCTGATTTACTTTGAGTGCAAACGAAAGTTTAATAGGGATAAAGCCTGACAGTGCAGGGTACCTCATTATAAAGATGTGCCAATCAAACACCAGTGATATATATGGATTATCTCCTATAATTGTCCATTTTCCATAATTCACATAATTGTCCATTTTCCACAAAATGCTTCCTCCACCCAGGTCCCAAACTCTCCTGTCTAAGGGCCAAGAATTAGTCACAGGATTTTAATTGAACAGAGCCTGTTTTAAAAAATGCAGAAAAAGAAACAAATATTAACATCATGAAAATCTTAATAAAATAATTAGGAAGTAACCCAGAAGATGAACAATTGTTGGAGAACAAAGAGCAAATATTTTTGGCATAGGCTTTCTACAAAGTTTATTTTGACTTTACATTGACAATTTTACCTTTAAAATTTTATTTTATATTTTATGTGTTTTATATTTTTATTTATCCTATCTTTATATTCCTTATTATTTTAGTAAAAAAAATATCATGTACTTTAAAATCCCTCTTTAGTTTAAAAAGCAGGCAAAATAAAATACAATCAAGATAACAAAAATAAGTCAGTTTTGGGTTTATGAGAAGAAAATGTCTAACGTACTCATTAAGAAACACTACTTAGACATTCTATAAATATTTTCATCAAAGGCTATAGAATGTATAATCTATATATGTCAGTCCTCAGTTGCTAAAATAATTAAATTGACTTGTACAGTCAATTCTACAACTATATAGCCATATAATGGATGTATCAATGTGTGTATGCCTTGGTTCTTCATTCTTTCTTTCATTTAGTAAGTATTTATCAAACACCTGCTATATACCTGGTACTGTTCTATCCCTGGAGATGCAGTGGAGAATGAGAGAAGGTATCTGCTCTGAAAGCGCTTAAATTCCAGAATAAGCAGATAAACAAATGAATACAAGATGATAGCTGTGAATGAAATAAACCAGAGAATGACTGGTGGATGTGTGTGGGTGTAAGGGTGGGATTTAGACTGGCAGATATCACTGAAGAGATAATGGTTAAGGTGAGAGAAATGACTAAAGAGGTAGCTGGCAGATCTGAGAAGAGCAGAAGAAAAGACAAATGCCCCCTGGGAAGGCTTGAGCTTGGTATGTTTGAAAGAATGTAGGAAGGTCCTATAGTAGAGCAGAACAAACAAGAGGAAAGTAGCAGAAAACGAGGTCAAGAAGGCAGTCAAGGAACATTAAATTTGGTCATAGAGTTGTGGTGAGCTGTTTCAATTTCTTGTAAGTACATTGGGAAGTTCTTGGAGGACTTGAGTTATAGGAGAAACATGACCTGCTTTACATGGTTAGAAAGCCACTCTCACTTCTGTGTGGCCAATGGGTAGAAGGGAGACAAAGAGTGAGTTCCAAGGGGCTTTAGAAGAAAAGCTCCCAGGTGGTGAGGAGGTCAAGGAAATGAGAAACCCTTACAATAGAGAGATGATCTAACTGCCAGCCTGTTACCAGGAGTGTGTTGGAAAGGAAACAGGGAGTCAAGGCTGAAATCATCCATGAACATGTGGTAACCACCACAACCTGAGAACAGGAACTTCAAATAAACTGGAATTTCCAAGCTGTGAGATACTAGTGAGTGCAAAAACAACAGCCTCCCCTTGAGAAACATGCAGGGATGATGGTGCTGTCAGAGCATGTTACACAAGACGTTAAAGGATCATTCAGAGAAGTGGTACAATTTTAGGGAAACTTCTACCCCACACAAGGGGCATGTCTGGGAGATGCAGAAGAGTAGAAGATGTGGTCAGATGGAGGGATGAACAGAACCCTAGGAAGATACCATCTGTTTGGTGACTGGTGCTTTGAAAGGCTCCCAGGTACTTGAGTTAAACACAGATGTGGCCCATAGCTTGGTTCTGAGGCTGGGTTGAAGGATGCTTGGTATCAGGATCAAGCCAGAAGGAAAGGGGATGCTGACCCCTTATCTCTCCTGCAGCTTTCTGCAATGTGGGAAAAGCAAGGAGCCAGTGTCTCCCTCTTGGGATTCTTCTCTTAGGCACTTTATGGTGGTGGACTACCAGTAGAGGGAAGGCTCCATGAAACATCAAGGCTTCTGTCCATCTTGAGGTTGATCATCTTGATGATTATCAAAGCTGGCAATGGTGGTGTTGCTGGAAGAATGGAATGCTCTTATATGTCGACCTAACATCTCTACATGACAAAAATACCTGTCTTCCAGCATTCATTCACTGCCTCTGTAATTTACATCCTATGTAACTTATGAATTATGCCCATAAAAGTAATTATGGAGAAGATAATTTAAACAAAAACTGAACTCCTGCTTTTGGTGATAATCCACATGATAGAAACTAAAAGTTGAACAACAGCCCTAAGAATAATGTAAAAGAATTAATCTACCCACAAGTAAAAGTTTAGGAGATTGGTTTAAGATAATGTTCTCTATAGTCAAGCAAACTTGGAGTAAGTAGGTCATAGTTTTGTTGATTTGCTTATTTATTTGCTACAAAATTTTTTCATTAGCCCTTATCTGCTACATGCAAAATTAATAAAATGTATCCATGTCTGCAAGAGCTTTATAATTAAGTAGGAAAATATATATCATTTATTAACTAACCCAAAACATGGCAGAATAATTGCTATGCAGCTTGTATTTAAGACAAGTGGTATAAAATCTCTACGCTGCATACAAATGTGGAGCAGAGTATTCCTATACATCTTTCACTTGGGAATCTGGAAATAACTCACAGCTCTCAGGGTCAGGGGCAAAGAGCAAGAGCGTCTTCTAGCTGCCAGGGCTTGAGACCAGTGTGGATGTGTTCTCTCCGGCATCTCCTCATTAGCCATCTCATTCTTGTTCTCTCATCTTGTCATCTAACTCATCTGAGCATAGAAATCTGAGAGCTGAGTGAGATACAAAGGGGACAAGGCATGGGCATATGCGTAACAGTCATTGTTCACCCTTAGTTGTAAACCTGGTGAATGTATTTCTTCACCTTAATCAGCAAGTTCCCTTGGGGCAAAATAGAATACGTGGAGAATCTGTCACTATATATTTTTCTGATGATTATGAAATTGAAATATTGAGAAATACCAGAGGGCACCGGGCCTACTGTGTACATTCTGATGTGTCTATACATCTTAAACGAACCCCCATCCTTCTGGATTTCTAATACTCAAGTGCTAATTTAGATGGCAACCACACCCAGCTTTCCTGTGGGATGAGTTGAAATGACTGTCAGTTCTTAAAAATTAGCAAGTTTGTACTGAATGATTAAGAATCCACTAAAGAGGTATAGCCCAGTATCTGCCTCTACAGTTGTCAAAATCTCAAGCAGAGAAAGGACACATATGAGGGAAAACTTTGCCTGTAAACATTTATTTACTAATGCATTGTTTGTTCGAGAAAGAACAGAAAGCAGCTAGTCAGAATTTATAAACTATAGGAATATATAATAAATCTAATGGAAGAGTAAAAGTAAAAGTCTGGTTAGGGGGTATGACTTTAGAATGCCAGCAAGATTGCTGTAAGCTTCTTCACAAGCAGCATGAAAGGGGCAACAGACAACTCATAGAAGACCCATTTCTCAACATGGCCAGACTGGAATGTTGTCTCATGAAGAATAAAAAGCCTGTGGATACCAGGGACAGGGCCATGGGCAGAAGACGCAAGTCTATCCTTCCAGGAGATGCAGTGGATACTTGATGATATCATGCTTTAGTGACTAGAGTCCAAATTGAACAGACTTTTTGCTGCCCTAACTTGATCTAGGAATAATTGTTAGAATATCTAGACTCTCCTTCAAGCAGCAATCATTAAATATTATTTCTTTGGGGCAAATTTTTGGTGGCAACACCTTCCAATTCTACTTCCTCATGGAGTGAGGCTCTGCCATATTGTTAAATATAGATCCATGTGTGTGTGGAAATACAAGACCCTAACCAGGGCTTTCCACAGAATAGGGGACTGGCCATCTCCATTGGGATTATTCTAGATAGCCTTTAAAATCAACCCTAACTCCCAGATAGATGGGGGATTGCAGACTCACACAGGATAACTGAAAATTTTCTCCAGGGAAATGGTGGACAGGTATAACCAAATGCCCAGTTCCAAGATCTAAGAGAAGTGTAGATTCTTAAGGACCTGCATGTCACCGTTTAATAGGACCAGTGAATTTCAACTAAACAAACTCACATTTGTGTCCCTGCACCAGATATCCTTGAGGTAACACCGTCTTTTGGGCCGATGAGCAGCTCAGCAGAGGATGAGTTGAGTGAAATTAAGGGAGGTTGGAGGCAACCAGAAACCATGCTGGGAATGGTCTTTGTGCAGAAAGAGAGCACCGTGGAACCGTGTGGATCCTCCTCCGAGGGACTGCTCCATCTGGAGTTAGATGGTGTAGAGTCTCCTTAGTGCGTGTCAGCGAGTGAGTGATACTCTTCTCTGAAATGCCAGTTTCATGGTGGGATCTTAGAACACACTTAGCACAAGCGCTTCATTTCGCAGAAGAGGAAATTGACAAAAGTTGATTTAGGCCAAGTTTACTGAGCTATTTAATAAATCCCTAACCCATAATTGAATGCTCTTTCATACCGGCCCTATTTTCAGGAAAATTCTCTTACACATTCAAGGATGCAGAAATCTTATCAAGCGCTTCCCATGAAGACTCTTGAAAATGTATTTTTTAACCGCAAGGCAAAACCACAGTTTTACCTCTAGTAACTTATCTGTGTTTTTTATTTTCTCTCCTCCATAAATGTAATGCATCCTTAGAGAAAATTTGGAAAATAAAACTAAAAAGAACAATAACAATTGCCCATTACTTTCCCAGTCAAAAGATAATTGCAATGAATAATTTGCTTTATTTTTTCCTATAAAAAGTTGCTATTTTACATTGTTGTGAACATATTGCATATTACAATTGTGTCTCCTGCTAATTTCACTTAGTATCATAGCATAAGCTTTGTCTAGATCTTCCAAACTCTTGCTAAATATCATTTTAGTGGATGGATTCAATGAGCTTAACTTTCGTCAAATGTTTTTTCTATGGTACAATCAGTCATTCCCCAGCTATTTGACAGGATTTGTTCAGTGTTTCTCCCTTATAAACAATGCTGTGGCAAACACCCTAGTTTGAAAAAAATATTCTTCCTTATCTAGGGTTATTAGCTCAGAAAAGATTCTTAAAAGTAAAAATACTGTACTAAGGTGACATATTTAAAGCATTTGGTATTTTCTTCTAGATTGCTTTCTACTAGGGCAATACCAACATATACTGTCACCATGATTGCAAGAGAAACCCTTTACATTTCATTCTTCCAGTAGTGTATCAGAAGCACCATTGAATATTTCTAGACTCTCACTAAAGGGCTGTCCCTATGCTGCTTAGCATCTAGTGGCTTATCAATGGATAATCAATTCAGGAAGCCTAAGCTTTTCTCAGGAAATATCTCACAGAAGTAATGTAAATAAGTATCCATGTAGTTGATAACAAAAATTTTAAGCCAGCCTAAAAGTTGTGGACCTTCTATTTAAGTTTCTTGTTCTCCATTATTAGGATCTCCAAATGACACTTAGCCTACTACTTCATAATTTCTCTTCTTTCTTAATAAGCTCCCCATTAAGTCATCATGTCCTTGGGAGCAAGAACCATCTTTTACACACACACACACAAAAACAGTGTCAGTATAACATCTGATAATGAGCAAAAGCTACACAAAGTTGTGGAATATATGAATGAATGAACAAATGTTTTCTAAATGACATTTTGAGTCCGTTTAAAAGAAATTTCAGGTTTGTTTTATACTTAACTTTATAAATTTAGGTATTAAATAGAGAGTAGTAAAGAGACCGTGCCTAAAGTATTTGTGAAATGTTTAATAAATTTTTGACTATATGACTTGATTACCTAAGAACTATGTGGGGAATTTCAACATAATAGAAGAAAATTCACGGAAGTTTTAAGTGACTAGAATGAGGGGGTTTTAATGGAAAGCATTTAGAAACCTAGCATTCACTTCCCCAAATGCATAATAGTTGCATTCTAGAGCACAATAGAATGAGTTTACTCAAAATACTCTCAGACTTCTCATGTCTAAGAGTTGCAGTTCAACTCTGGCAAAATACACATTCAATTTTTTAAGCGGAAAGGATATAAGAATTGGTCAACAGAAGTCCTTTATTTCTTACAACAAGAGAACGTTGTTCATAACGTGACACCAGCTGCTCAGGCAAAATGGGTTCTATTAGAACTAATTTAATTTTACATAAGTTGATCTATTTGCATTTTGAGTCCCCAGTTAGATGACTAGGTACTACTTTACAGACTGATCTTGTCTCAAGCTCCAGTGTATGAACAATGATTAATCAGTGTGTACATCAGAAAATAAACATAATCATCAAGTACACTAATTAAGCCTAGAAAACGTTGTGACATGCATACAGTATATGGATTAACAAGGCAATTCATTAAAAATCTTAATTACAAATACTATATTTCTCATACATTTTATTCCACAATGCTTCAGATGAGTTCAGCAGTCCTATAACCCATTGGCATTACTCTCTAAAGTGAATTTCTTTTAAATCATGACACATCTGTGCAGCTTTTCTACGTTGAAGGCTTCTACAGAAATAATGCTTTGGTGCCTTACGTTAGATAACTTGACATTCTTCCTTAAAGAAGTCAAAGAAGAATAGAAAATTGACTATTACTAAAAAGGCTGAAAATAACTAAAGTAAAATTAAAAGAAATATATCAGATGCAATAAATAATAGGCAGCATTCCCATTCCTACATATGAATTCATGAGATGTAGGGATGGTTAGTTAATATGCCAGAATTCCTTTAAAAGAATGTGCACCAAAACATTTAATGTAGAATATGTGTGTATGTAAAATACACATGTGAATGAATATTTACCTATGGTAAATATATGTATATGTGTAAATATATATTTGTATGCAAAACATATTTTCTGTACCTGAATAGTTTTCAGAAATCAGTGTAAACTGAAAGAAACTATCATATTAACAAATAGTCAGATTTTTAAAACTTATCTGGATCTATAGTCATGCTTTGAAGTCTATAAAAAGTCAAGCTCATTTCATCTTCTTCCCAACTTGTTGAATAAATAGAAAGCGATTTATTTATTAACTTTTGATAGGATGCCATTTTTGTTTAAATTTCACATATCTGCTGGTCTAAATATGTGATATATTCAGAAAAGCCTTTTAAAAAAATATCTTAAACCAATATTTTTTAGAAAGCCATAATTTTTTTTGGTACCAGGGCCAGGCATTAAATCCGGGACCTCATATGTGGGAAGCCGGTGCTCAACCACAGAGCCACATCGATTCCCCTGAGTTGGTTTTCTCCTTTGTTTGCTTGTTGTTTCTTTTTGTTATTAGGAGGCACAGGGAATGGAACCTGGGACCTTCCATGTGGGAAGCAGGTAATCAACTGCTTGAGCCATAGTCACTCCCCAGAGAGTCATAATATTTTAATTGTGATGTACTTTTTCTTAAAATTTTTACTTTTTCCCCAGATTAAAACTTGTTAGTACTGGCACGTTTGGTTTCTTTATGATATATAGAAATAGAAAATTTGAGATATTAACTGCTATAAAATTTAAATTTGAATATTCAATAAATAATTTAAAGAATACATGTCTTTTTTACTTACTACAAGTAATAATTTAAAATAAGCCTTGACAGCTAAACCTGAAAACAGGAAAACAATATGAGTAAATAAAAGCATTTGACCTTGTGAACAGAAACTATGCTGTGTCTTTTGCTATCTAGATTATGATTTTGTCTATTACGTCCTTTTAAGAATTAAGTTATGACTAAAACGAGATGGATGGCTTTTGTTAAAGTTCACTTCAAGTTTAAATTCATTTGTTTCAGTTTATCCACTTGGAAGCAATTTTGCCTCAGTGCATTTGGTGTGTCATATCATCAAGCTTTGCCAAATTCAATCCATCATAGCTGAAGGCCCAAACAATAACAATTTCTTCATTATTGAAATGTAAGTGCAGTGCAAGTAGATGTTTATCTGTGTTGTTATTGCCCTACTAACTAAAAAGTTGGAAGAATTATAGAGAAGATGCTATGATTTCTAGACACTAAGCAGACTTATCTGTGACCTGGAGCTGCTATAATGAAGCACTTAATATTTCTGAAGGGAGGGTGCCACAAACCATTTTGTGAAGCTGATAAAAGCTGTGAACCCTATTCATGAATAAATCCAGATATAATTATAAATACGAAATTTTTCATGGCACCATGGGCCAGTGTTTCTTATCTACAGTGTCTTAAGTGGGTCAAAAGAAATAAACTGGAAATCCGTAAAATGTATAAGGTCAGATCTCATGCATCTAGTAAGAAACCAACTTAAGAAGCACTTCTCTAAAGATCCTTGATTCCAGGAAAGACACAAATACATGTACACATCTCTGAACAAGATATCTCCAAGAACCCCTCAAAGAAAGTCATTTTCTCGGTTCTTTCAGACAAATTCTGCTTGACCTTCAGGAACCAGTTCTTGGTGAGAGGAGACAAACATTTGGCCCCAGCATAGAACTCACTCTTGCTCTCCCTTCCCAGCTTCAATCAGACTGGCTCATGATGCCCCACACTGGTTGCTCAGTCCATTAAAGTCCAACACACCCTCTGAACTAACCCTGGGGAATTTAAGAGCAAGTCAATTTTGAGGATGGAAAACACATAAATATTTGCCCAAATTATATTTGAAGCAATAAACTCCCTTGTGCGTCAGCTGTATTTGAGGTTTTTTAGGACAGGGATTGTCTGAGGGAAAGCTGAGGGTAGAGGGTAGCTAGGTGGGGGCTAATGTCTCAAAGGGTAACCTAAAATTTACTGTGTGTAAAACAGGAAGCGTAGTATAAGACTACTCAGCATAGCCCAGTTCCTTGGCAATGTTACAAGCTACCTGAAGTCTTTTCTTTCCAGTCCTTGAAAGCACCCTGTTTACTCTAAAATAAAATAATGTTCAGAATAACAGTATGTAGTACTTTATTCTAGATTCATACACTGCAATATTCAGACATCAGATCAAGGAAAGGATTTCCTATCATGACTTAGACTCAGAAGAGAATGATTAAATATTTTATCTGTGGTCAGGATTTTGATTATATACATTGTGTTTCATTTGAAAGAGATTGAAGTAATAATGAATATGCTTTTAAAAATATGTTAAACAGAAAATTGAAAAGCCAATCAGATTTATACAGAAGGGTAAGGGGCCCCAAATAGCTTAAGTCATATTGAAAAAAGAAGAATAAAGTTGGAGGATGCATACTTTCAAATATTAAAACTTATTAAAAAGCTACAGTGGTCAAAACAGCATGGTACTGGCACAAGGACAGACATATAGACCAATGGAATAGAATTGAGAGCTCAGAAATCAAATCTCACATTTATGACCAACTGATTTTTGACAAGGTGGCAAAGACCATTCAATTAGGAAAGAATAGTCTCTTCAACAAGTGGTGCCTGGAAAATGGGATCTCCATTTGCAAAAGAAAGAAGAACCCCTACCTCACACCATAAACAAAAATAACCCAAAATGATTTTTAAAAGAACTAACAAATATTTATATTTTTTATCTCTGTGTATACAGGAATAATGTATATTTCTTAGCATTTGTGGAGAGGCTGGTTTTAGATTTGTTTCTCTTTGGATTAAAAGTAATTATAAACCTTACAAAAGATAATGGAAGCTGTTAGAAATGTAACACTATAAAAACTAGAATAATGATAAAAATCTTGGAAATAATGAGAACCAGTTTTAACTAGAACTTGCGTGATGAGATAAACATGTATAAAATCACAGCAGGATAAAAATATTACCAATAAAAATATCAACTCAAAATGAATCATTGATCTTAATATAAGAGCAAGAACTATCAAACCACTAGAAGATAACTTGGGGAAGCATCTTTAGGACCTTTTGTTAGGCAATGGCTTCTTAGACTTTACACACAAAACACAAGTAACAAAGGGAAAAATAGATAATTGGGACCTCAGAAAAATTAAAAATTTTTGTGCACCATAGGACTTTATCCCAAAAGTGAAAAGACAACCTACTCAATGGGAGAAAATATTTGGAAACCACATAACTGATAGGATTTTAATATCCAGAATATATAAAGAGATCCTACAACTCAACAATAAAAAAACAAACAACCCAATTTAAAAATCATCAAAGACTTGAACAGGCATCTCTCCAAATAAGAGATACAAATGACCGGAGAGCACATGAAAAGACGCTCAACATCATTAGCCATCAGGTAAATGCAAATCAAAACATCCATGAGATCACATTTCACATCTATTATAATGGCTGTCATTTTTAAAAGTGGGTAATAAGTGTTGGAGAGGATGCAGAAAAATAGGAACACTCATTCATTGCTGGTGGCAATATAAAATGGTGCAGGTGCTGTGGAAGACAGTTTTGTGGTTCCTCAGAAAGCTATATACAGAACTACCTTATGACCTGGGAATCCCACCACTATGTATATATCCTGAAAGCAGGGACTCTTAACAGATATCTGCATACCAATGTTCATGGTAGCATTATTCACAATTGCCAAAAAATGGAAGCAACCCAAGTGTCCATCAGCCAATGAATGGCTAAAAAAATGTGGTATATACAAAAATGGAATTTTATTCAGATATAAGAAGGAATGAAGTCCTCATATATGCAACAGTGTGGATGAGCCTTGACAACATCATATTGAGTAAAGGAAGCCAGATACAAAAGGACAAATAATGTATGATCTCATGGATTTGAAATAATTAGAATAAGCAAACCAGAGTCAGAATCTAGAATATAGGCAACCAGGGGATGGGGTGGGGGCAGGGAATGGGAATTTTAGGCCTTAAAATGTACAAGGTTCTTATTTGGAATGATGGAACTATTTTGTTAGTGAATAGTGATGAGGGTAGCACAACACTGTGTTTGCAATTAACAGCAATGAAATATATATATGAATATGATTAAAAGGGGAAATGTCAGACTGTACATATGGTAACAGAATAAATTTTTTAAAATCCATGGAATTTCTCTACACAAACATTGAACCCTAAGCTAAACCATGGACTTTAATTCATACTACAATTATAAAAATGTGCTGTCATCAGTTGTAACAAATGTTCCACACCAATGTAAGTTGTGGATATTGGGGTATAATATAGGAATCCTGTATTTTGTGCATGATTGTTATGTAAACCTGAAACTTCTCTAATAAAGTGAAAAAATGTAAACATATAAAGCACTGTATTTACTCATCAAGATTAATATTTGCAAGTTGGAACTTTAAGAGTAGAATCAAGTGTTAATAGCTGCTTAACCTCACCATCAGTAATACTTAGAAAATATTAAATAACAAAAGCACTTTAGGTAAACATTGAGCACAAGGATTGCTGAAGTTATTTACTGATAAAATTTTGTATAATATAGAGCTGATGGGAAGTGGCTGTGGTTCAACTGATAGAGCACTCGCCTACCATATAGGAGGTCCAGAGTTCGAACCCAGGGCCTCTTGGCCCATGTGGTGAGCTGGCCCATGAGCAGTGCTGTCGCGCACCATGCAGGGGTATCCCCCATGTAGGGGTGCCCCACGTGCAAGGAGCATGCTCTGCAAGGAGAACTACCCTGTGTGAGAAAAGCGCAGGCCATCCAGAGTGGCACTGCACACACACAGAGCTGACACAGCAAGGTGGCGCAACAGAAAGAGACACAGATTTGTGGGATCACCTGACAAGAATGCAAGTGGACACAGAAGAAAACACAGCAAATGGACACAAAGAGCAGACAACGGGGTGGGGGAGGGAAGGGAAGAAAATAATGAAATAGATCTTTAAGAAAAAAAATCTAGAGCTGAGATGAGTATATTTACACATGAGGAAGATGTGATTTTTCGAGATCATTTTTATCTTCCAACCCTTTGTTTTTCTGTGTTACCAGGACAACCACGCAGGCGACATCAATTCTGTTATGGATACTAAATATTAAGTTGAGAATACATAGTTGAAATGAACATGACACATCATCAGACGTTGTGCAATTGTATTTAAATTAATAAAACTAATCAGTTTTGTAAAGATACAACATGTTTCAGTAGAGATAATTTCCTTGATGGTGATAGCAATACCACGTCTACAAATGATTGTGATAACTAACAATTTTGGATTGCTTATTGTGTACTAGATGCTAGAGATTTTAACCTATTTTTGACACTTTCCGATGAACTGATCTGTGTCCAGAAGTGAGTATAATGATCTCTTCTTGGCCTCCTAAGTGCAAGTTCTAGGAAAGAATGTTTTCATAGAGGATAAAAAGGCATTATGTAGATTCCTTGCTGGCAATATTTTAAAGTCAACGATATTTAAAAAAATAATACCTACCAGTGCAAAATAAATAAAAACGCAGAATATCTTTAAATATCTATTTCAATGTAGAATCGAGGTATCAAGAAAATGGAGAAAATTCTTATATAACAAAAATGATTAAATAACAACAACAAGAAAACATATATGTGAGCAAGACCGGATGCTGACAGACATTTTGGGGACATCTGCTGATCCCTTGTTCCCTGGAGCTTTGGTTTCAGTTAGCTAAGCAAAAAGAATAAGAGATAAAGCCTAAGGCTATACAAATTGGGAAAAAGACCCAGAGAGCCACCCCTGCCCCACAAAGCCTGGACCTGTGCAAACAAACATCTTGGATAAAAAGACGAAGTAGAAACAAGCATATCCTATAAAGGGTAACTGAAAGAAAACCCACCAGTCTTGTCTTGGACTTGGCTCTGGGTGAAGGTAGAAAATAACAGCAAACCTAGACATGCACAGTGAGCCATGCTCTCTGCAATAATAAGAATACTAATAGTAATAATAATAATTTAAAACAATAATTAGCCCCTCCTTACTTTGGCACTCAAAGTCACCTACTGTTGTGGCCCCCAGAAGTCAAGTTAGAAATTTAGTTTACAGTAGTCTGGATTGCCTCCTGGTGGAAAGAAATTACAAATGAAGGAACAGACCTTTAAAACAATCTTCAAGGAATCCCCACAGATAAGATGCCAAAGCATATAAACTCATAACTTTTAAAAGAGACAATAATAAAACAAATGAGGAAATAATTTTTAAAATAATAAAAAATGAGTGAGATTCAATAAAAAGAATTCTAAAACCAGCTGTCAGACCCATAGAGATGGCAAATCATGGAAATAATGGATATAGAATATAAAATATGTCCAAGGTAGTTAAAGGAATAAATGAACATATCCAATCTATGGTCAATGAATAGGAAACTATCAAAAATGGCCAGACAGATTTGATAAAGAACTAAATATTATAACTAGGAGTGAAAAAAGGTAACAAATAAAATAAGAACCTTAAAAGTTGAACCAAACAACAATTTAGATACATTTAAATAACTGAGGGATGGAGCTGAAGAAATTACTGACTAAAGCAAAAGAAATAAAGAGAATCAATGATTAAACAATTAAAAAAATATGTAGTATAGAATAAGAAAGCTGAATATAAATCTAATAGAAATCCCAGAAAGAAATAATAGAAAGAATAGAGTAACAGCAATGTTCAAAGAGAAAATGGATGAAAATTACCTCACATTTCTGAATCACAATGAATTCCAATCAGAATAAACAAAACAAAATCTACACTTGCCTATGACATAGAAAAAATGCAAAATATTCAGTAAATAAGCAGAAAGATTTGGAAAAAGAACCAGAGATTACTTGTAAGGAAATACAGTAAATTTATGGACAACTTCTTTAAAAGAAAAATGAAGCCAGTAGATTGATTGAGGGGGAAATTTTTATCTGTCCAAGTAAGAGAAGAAAGGAAAAGAAAAGAAGCAGAGAGAGGAGAGCAAAGAGAAACTGCAAAATAAGATGGTACAAATAAATTAATATATACTAAAAATCATAATATATTTAAATGGACTAAATTTGCCATTCAGAAGACAAATATTTTCAGACAGGGATTTTTAAAATTCAACTATATAGCTTTATCAATCTTTAGAATCTATCCACCTATTATGTATATGTAAAAATATACATATAAATGTTACTTATGTTATTCTGTATATATTATATAAACATATATTTGTGTATTTATATATGTATATCTTTTATAAAATGCACATATAAAACTTGAGGACATAAAAAGTAGGAAGTAAAACTTTAGAATATTTTATCAATTAAATACAAATCAAAATAAATTCTAATGAAAAATCAATATTAGTCATTATAGAATGTTAAGAAACTTAGTTCATCTGGAACACTTAACAATTCTAGACTTGTAAGCATCTTATAACAGCCTCAAACTATATAAAGCAAAGCTGAAGAGAATTCCAGTAAAAATTGAAAAATTCTGAAATCATAATGTGAGGTTAAAAATAATTTTCTCAGTAACTAATTGATGAAGCAGACTAAATTCCATGACTGTAGATGATTTCAACAATACACAAACCTGAGCCAATAGACATAAAAAGAACCCAGCAAGAGGAAAATGCACATTCTTTAAAAGCACAGATAGACTAATATGAAAATTTACAATATATTTAAAATAAATGTTAGAGAATTATTATCATAGGATTCGTGTTTTTTAACCAAAAGGTAAGTAAGTTAGAAACCAATAATAAAGAATAACTTAAAAGAAAAGCATATATATGGAAATAAAAATAAAAGAAAAATATTTCTAAAAAGCTGATAGATCACTCAGCAATTAGAAAAGACACTTACCCAAAGATAACAAAAAAGCACTAATATTAAAACTGGTGGGATAAGGCTAAATGTTATTTACTTGGAAGGAATGTATAGCTATAAATGTGTATATACTTCATATTTTAAAAAAATACCTGAGAAGTAATGAATCAAACAGCCAACTTAAGAAGCAAGAAAAAATAAGTGAATAATCATAAAGAAAAGATAAGAAAAGAAGTAAAAATTGCAGCTATTAATGCAAATGAAAAGAAAGATAAACCTGAGGGGTTCAAGAGGGACAAACATTGTTTGAAAAGACTAATTTTAAAAGATAAAACCCAGGTGAGAGTGATCAAGAAAGAAAGGCAGTACAAATAAGCAATAATAGAAATGAAAAATGGGGAATGCTAAAAGAAGGATTGGAAATGAAAACAATATGAAAAACTTTATGCCAGTATATTTGAAGAGTTCAGTTAAATGAACAAAATCCTTTAAAAATATTGATGACTAGTTTGACTCACAATGATCTTGATTTCTAATGGTCTTATAGCATTAATTAAATTGAAACAGTAAGTAAAAATATCCCTGGAAAAACAAACAGTTTCAGAAGCATTTACCAAATTTACCAAAGCATTAACCAATAGGTGATTCCAATCAGAGGCAAACTCAAGCAGAGAATAGAAAAAGCAGGAAAACTCTCCAACTCACTTTACAAGGTTAAACCAGGAAGGTAAACAAACAAACAAACAAAAAAGTAGGAGAAAGAAGATTCTAGGATAACCTTACTTGTGAACATAGACATAAAATCTTAAACAAAATATCAGTAAAATAATGTAATAAAGTATCAAAAAGATAATCCAGTTAATTAATTTCAGTTATAAAACATTGATTCAACATTACAAATTCTAACCATGTAAGAATTTTAAATAGAAAAATTAAGTGCTGATGAGTGGCTTATATCTGTGAGCAACTGGGATCCACCCTTACTGGGGACCTCTACGGGACCGTGAGAACACACTGAGAATATCTCACCAGGGGTCAGGACGCTGGGACACTGCCACCCTTCACTGGGCAATGATCCCTTCCCTGATACTTCCATGTGCCCTGTGTAGCTGAGCAAAACCCCATGGCCAGAGTGCAGCATTTGGGCAAAGAAATTCAAGTGCTCCAGGCAGGAATCCTCTTGTACTCAACTCTTCTCCAAACTGCAGGTGGCCTCTGGGTGAATGGTAGGGTAAGGTCCTACGGCAACTGCTCCACAAGCAGGTGGGACAGCCAGTATAGAGGCCTTGGGAAAGCAGTGCATCCAAGGGAGATGGATTATCGGAGACCTTGGATTATAAGGCTATTGCCCTTTAACTCCCAAAGAAATGGAGGGGTTTGGGCAGAAAAGTGACATATTTGATTTATGTTTTTAAACAAGTATTCTGGCTACTGTGTTTTGAAGAGTATATACAAAAGCAGGGGTAGAAAAAGGAAGACCAGAGGAGAGACTATAACCCAGGAAAGAGGTGATCATTACTGGACTATTTGTGATAAGTGGAGGCATTCAGAATATCTCTTGAAGTTGGAATCAATGATTTGCTGATGGAGTAGACATGGAATGGGAGAAAAAGAGAGGTGACAAGGACAGTTCCAAAGCTTCTGACTTTGAGCATTCCTTTATGCGAAGCTTAGTTTTAATCAATTTCCAAATGCTCGCATCCAAAAACAGAATATATGTGAGCTTAAAAAACAAAAACAAAAAAAAAAAACTGTGAGCTTGAAAAGGAAATAGTATCGGACACTGTACAAACTTGGCATTATTCCCTCTATTCTATATGAGAAAAATAATGGCCTTCAAGAGATGAAGTCATATAGTGCAAAAAATGGCAGAATAGTGTTTTGAGCTTGGATATTGGACCCACCATTTTCCTGTGCCATGTTCTCTCTCTGTACGTAATGTTTTTAAAGCTGTGGACTGTATACACTATAAGGCATTCTTACCATCATTATTATTCTGTATTTCTCTTGCCAAGTTTTATTAATTTAACATGCTTTGAAGATTATAAAAAATAGCTGTGATAGTCAGCCAAGAGCTAAGAATGCTGATGAGCATGGGCATGGCTTTGGGATTTTCCCCACTTTGGAACCCAGGTATATTGAACTCCAGCATTCATACTCTTTCACTAAACCTCCATGCCTCATAGCAGCATTATCTGGCTAATGGATAAGTAACTCTGTGATTCTCAAAGCACAGTTTTTGGACCAGCAACATCTGGGGACCTGTTAGACATGCAAATTCTGAAGCCCCCATCCCAAAGCTTGGGTGTATTTTTGTTTGGTTGGTTGTTTTAGGAGGCACTGGGGATTGAACCTGGGATGTTGTATATATGAAGCAAGCTCTCAATCACTGAACTACACCCGCTCCTGGTATGTTTTTGTTTGTTTGTTTTTTAAGATTTATTTATTTATTTCTCTCCCCTTCCCCGCCCTCCCCACCCTGGTTGTTCTCTGTGTCCATTTGCTGCATGTTCTTCTTTGTCTGCTTCTGTTGTTGTCAGCGGCACAGGAATCTGTGTTTCTTTTTGTTGCATCATCTTGTGTTAGCTCTCCGTGTGTGCGGCACCACTCCTGGGCAGGCTGCACTTTCTTTCACGCTGGACAGCTCTCCTTATGGGGCTCACTCCTTGCGTGTGGGGCTCCCCTACGTGGGGGATACCCCTGCGTGGCACGGCACTCCTTGCACACATCACCACTGCGCATGGGCCAGCTCCACACGGGTCAAGGAGGCCCTGGGTTTGAATTGCAGACCTCCCAAGTAGTAAATGGATGCCCTAACCACTGGGCCAAGTCCGTCGCCTTTGGGTGTATGTTTTAACACGCCCTTCAGGTGACTTTGAGTAAGTCTGATATGCACTCAAGCTAGGGATTCAGTAGTCTAAAGCAAAATGGACTGGCCAAATAAAGGTTCTATCCACAATGTTCAAGAATGACACAGTTAACTGATTTTTATAGGAAACTGCCGAAAAATTTTTAAAAACTAGAATTCTAGTAGGCTCTTCTAAAGATGAACATCAAATTATATACTCAGATAAAACTGAAGAAATGTAAAATAATGGTGGTTCCAAATGTCCGTGTACTTAGAATCTACACAAGGGTGTCACAAAGATTTTGCAGGGAGTGCTAAACATATTTACCAGATGATATTTACAATTACATTGTGGTAAGATTACAGTAAGAGTACCTGGATAATATTTTGCTATGTTAACTATTTTTCTTTTTATTCTCAAGTTTTGTTATATTTAGAAAGCTGACATCTCTGTTCTTTGTCTCAGTGAAGAGATTCAGGAAGATTGAAAGGGGTAGCCTATAAGTCCTTCCAGCTTTCTTTTTCAGAAAAAAACACAAATAATTTAGAAGCTTAAATTATAGGAGATTTTCAGACTTTGATAAAACATCTTTAACAAGCCCTTCATAGAATCCCCCCATCCACCCCCGAAAAGGGCAAAGAGGGGAAAAGGAGTTGCAGGACTTCTGGCTCTACAGGTGGAAACAGATGTGGACTGATAGCAGAAAATCTTACCTCTAAACGTTGGAATTGCATAAATTTGAGGGGAGGTCAGGGTATCCCAGGTAGGACTGAAGGTAAGTTTTCCTGTTCAATCAGCAGAAAGGATGCTCTAAACTAGAGGCTTTATCAAATAAAGTTACATTGTCTGAGTTTATTCCTACCTATTACAACTTAATTGACACTAATTTTGCAGGAGTCAGTGCAGCTCCAGTGGGCTGGATGACTTCGAACAAAGCCATCAGAGACCAAATTGAGGGACCCAAGGACCCACAGAAGCAACTTGGAGCAGAACTGTCATCAGCGTGAGGGAGAGCAGGCTGCGGGCTTCGTAGACAGAGCTGTGGCCTGCCAGTCAGCTGGGAGGGCAGCGAGAGTGTAATTACCAAGTTTTTCCTTGCAAAGGGCTCAGAAGGGCCATGAAATACCAGTTACAATCATAAGATAAAGCATGTTATATAAGCATTTGAAAGCCTTTCTTCCCCCAACTAGCCTTCTGAGACACATCCACCGCAGGCACCGACCACAGGGTCTGCGTTAAATGCACATGGCGGCCGCGCGCCCACCCTGAGCCCCACCTAATGCAGCACTGTCTTCACGAGGCCAAAATTCCCCCCCTCCAAACCATTTCATCTTCTGCTATTACTGTGAGTAGCAACACCAGTCGCTTGCTTTTACTGTGATGTATTGAGTAAAACACTGCTTCACGGATTCATGGAATCTGTAGATAAGCCCCTGAAGCAAAGGAGGTGAGGAAGTGAAGGTGAGACCGGGATGAGAACGTGTGAGGAGAAAAAGCCTTTAAAACATACAAAACTCAGGTAATTAATTCACTGTTGTCAATTGAGTGTCATTATCTCCAGAAAATCTTAGAAGGATAAAGACTGTGGTATTTAACCCTCAAATGGCAAAAAGGCCACCAATAATACTGGTCAGAGCAGATCCTGAGGCAAATGGGGTGGATTTGGGCAAAGAGAAGAATGAGGGGAGAATATACAGGGCCACGTGCGCTTTGCAGACACTTTGTGTCTCTACCTTCCGCTGTGCCTCAGTAGCCTTGTCCTTCTGCTCAGAAAGCCATGGAGCCTCTTTTCCTAGGTGATCTTTCTTAGCTAATCATTAGCTGTCAGGGAGCTCTCCTTAAAGATCCTAACCACAGGGTCCACAAACTGAATTGCAGCAAACAACTTTCCCTCAAATCTAAGAATTCCAGCCCTTCCTAGTTGGAAATTAACTTGGAAACTCCCTCTCTACAGGTGACAAACAGAGGTGTAATTTTGAAAGAAAGCTTACACTGAAGCCTGGGTCTTCCCATTCTACCTTAATAATGATTACTTGAGAACAACTGATTCCAGGAAGCAGAAGTTTTCACATACAATATGTAAATTTCATTAGGATTTTATTGTTTGATCATCACTGGGTAGGTCTGACACTTTGTGTGCCTCAGTCAAATGTCGTTTACTTCTTTCTCAAGGACTAATAAACCCTCCAGAAGTGTTGTTCACAAAGTTGAAATAATGTGTTTGTATCCCCTCTGAAGTGATCTCTCTGCACCCTCTCCCACAACAGTCATCAACCTGCTTCTGTCTGCACACTTCCACTGATGGGGAATGGTGAGCTGTTTCAGGCACATCCATCTTTGGAAGGATATGTACCACCATTTCTAAGGCAGCTACTCTGTGCTAGGTTCTTGGGCAGACTCTGTCTTTTATATCTTCTTAAAGATGAGTGTAGTTACCTTCCTTTTTAACAGAATGGGAAATGAAGGTACAGAGAAATTGAGAGCTGAAAACCATAAAACTCTTAGAAGAAAACAGGGAAAATCTTCATGACCTTGAATTTGGCAGTGTATTCTTAACTATGAAAACAAACATATGAACAACAAAAGAAAAAAAAATAGATAAATTTAACTTCATCAAAATTAAAATGTGCATTAAAGAACGTTATCAAGAAAATGAAAAAACTTACAGAAGAGGAAAAATATCTAGAACATAAAAAGAACTCCTACAACTCAGCAATAAAAAGATGACCAAACCAGTTAAATATGGGCTAAAGCATGAACAGACATTTCTCTAAAGAAGATATATAAATAGCCATGAAAATAGTATGTGCATGGAAAGATGCTTGTAGCAGTTTGATATGGTTATGAATTCCAAAAATAGATATTGGTTTATGTATGTAATCTGATCTGAACCGGGGCATGAATGAATTATGATTAGGGCATGGGGACTCACAGATAAAAGGCACGGCAAAGGACAGAGCTGAGGGTTTCTGATGTTGGAGTTTGATGCTGAAGACTTAAACTGGAGCCCTGGGAAGTAAGCTCACAGAGGAAAGAGAAGCCAGCCCCAGGAATAAAGGAATCTTGAACCCAGAGAGAAGCAAGACCCTGAAAGGGAGGAACGCAGGAAGCCTGAACCCTCACAGCCATTGGCAGCCATCTTGCTCCAACACGTGAAAATAGATTTTGGTGAGGGAAGCAACTTATGCCTTATGGCCTGGTATCTGTAAGCTCCTACCCCAAATAAATACCCTTTATAAAAACCAAACAATTTCTGGTATTTTGTATCAGCACCCCTTTGGCTGACTAATACAATGCTCAACATCGTTACCCATTAGGGAAATGCAAATCAAAACCATAATGAAATGCCACTTTATACCCACTAAGATGGCCGTTACAAAAAACTAGAGAAATAACAAGTGTTGGTGAGGATGTGGAGATACTTGAGCCGTCAAATATTGCTGGTAGGTATGCAAATTGTTGCAGCTGCTGTGGAAAGCAATATGACAGTTTCTCAAACACTTAAATATAGGATTAATGCATGATCTGGTAATTTCACCTAAAAGAATTGGAAGGGGTTTCAAAAAGTTACACACCAATATTCATAGCAGCATTATTCATGATAGCTAAAAGTGGAAACAACCCAAGTGTCCATCAACTGATGAATAGATAAACAAAATGTAGTACAATGGAATATTAATTCCATTAATATACATTACATTAAACATACAATGGAATATTAATCAGTCACAAAAGGAAATGAAATTCTGATACATGCTAAACATGTATGAACTTTGAAAACACTTGCTAAGTGAGATAAGACAGACACAAAAGGACAAATATTGCATGATTCCACTTATAGGAAATACCTAGAATTGATAAACTAATATAGACCAGGGGCTGCGGGAAGGGATAATGGGGAGTTAATACATAACAGGTACAGAATTTCTGTTTGGAGTGTTGAAAAAGTTGTGGCTATGGAAGGTGTTGATAGTAACATAACATTGTGAATGTAATTAATGCCACTGAGTTGTACACTTAAAAATGGCTAAAATGGCAAATTATGTTACATATGTATATGTGAGCACAGTAAAAATTTTCAAAAAGCTTGATATATGCTTGGCCCATTCGTTATTAGAAAGATGGTAGATTGATTTTTTGAATGTCCTAAATGTGTTAATTTACAAATACAGATTTTGTGTAGAAAGCAAAGATATCCAGTCTTCTCCCTCTGTGTGTCCCTTGCCCCAAGCACAAGGCAAAGACAACACTTCTTTATATTCTTCATCTAACCATCTCCCACCTTTCCAACAGAACCCAGCTCAAGGTGGCCTTTCCTCACTACCCATGGCTTCCATTGGCCTAATGCAGGATTTCACAGCTTCCTGTACCTGTTCTCCACAGCCCTTCACTATAACAGCCTTGGTTGTGCTTTCCACCCACCTGGTTTCCATCTTAGGACTTAGACCACCTGTTCCCTCCTGTGGAAACTGTGCTGTGGATCTCAGGTGGTTGGTTATTTGGATCCATCCAACACCAGCTTGGACAGTATCTTCTCAGTGTGGCTCAGGAGCACCACCTTGAGGTTGCCACAGTCCCTCTCTGTCACTGAATCCTGTTTAACTCTCCAAGGTGCCTATCGTTGCTTGTTAATGCACTGATGATTTACAGCCCACTGCCCCACCACCACATGAGCTCCAGAAGAACAGAGACCCCATCGGATCTCTTCACTGCCCTATCCCCAATCCTGAGCATTTAGTGGGTGTCACCGAATATCTGCTTAAGAAACTGCTATTTCTTGACAGATGCCTTTTCTCCCAGGAGACAGGTCACAAATACTTGTCTTTGTGCCACCCACTACTCTGTGCCACACTAGCACATCACATGAGCTTACTGTGCTAGTTGAGATATTGAATGCTTGTTACGGGTTATTGTTTTTGTTGTTTTTTGCTTTGTCAAAGCAAAATTAATCTATAACCACCTTCTGCTTAGCCATCTATCTTAGTTCATCCAGCTGCTATGACAAATGCCACACAATGGGTTGACTTTAATCAGCAAGCAGTTATGGTCTCATGGTTCTGGAGGCTGGAAGTCCAAAATCAAGTCACCACCAAGACAATGCTTTCTCCCAGATGTCTGTAGTATCTGGTGCTGACTTGCCACACTCCTTGGGTTTCCTTGGCTAGTTCTCTGCCTCTGTCACATGGCCATCTCTCTCTCCTTGTGTCTGCTCTTCTAAGTTCACTTGACTTCCAGCTTCTTCCTTCTTCCTGTGTGGCCTTCACTGACTTCTGTCATCTTGTCTTTTCTCTTTGCAAGGCCTCCAGTAAAATGGATTAAGATCCACCCTAATTCAGTTGGCCACACCTTACTAACAATGCCGATGGCAGGTCCTATTTATAAATAAATTCACACCCCAAGGAATGCAGATTGAGATTTGGAACACGACCTTTGAGGAGATATGTAATTCAGTTCTACCACACCATCTATCAAACAGTTATTAGATGGTAGTAGGATATTGTTAACAGGACTATTAAAGTGGTTGTGCACTCTTTCTCTTTTGCAGTATCATTTTAATGATACAATTGGTGAATACATTAATTATATTTGCAATGCATTCAAGCCCTTTAAAGACCTGCAACAGCTAAATATTGTTCAAAGTATATTCCTATATTTTCCTCTATTGGTTTACACACAACCATTATTTTATTGTGTTTCCTTTTAAATTTACACTTACTTTTCAGTTTTATTGGTAGGTACATGCTCCATTCTTTCACAAAGTATTTGTACAATGGATGCAAATGTACATAAACTTGAGTTTTATTTATGGAAAATCTCTAAGGCAAATATTATGTGTTGACAGCTACTACTCCTAAAACCCCATGCATTTATGCCAGAAATAAGTAAAAATTATTTCTGCACAATGCCTAAGAATTACCTATTTATTTACTTTAATAAAGCAATGTCACTTCATTTACACAGAAATATGCTGATGTAAGAGGTGCTGGTGTTTGGAAGCCAGATGCTATTACGTCATATGACAGTACTGAGACAAATTGATCCGGCTATATTCATGCTTGTGTGTGTACCAATGGAAGACTTGTACAATTAAATATAGTCATTGTGCATGAAATATCTGCTAGGAGATACGATAACACCAGAAGACATTATTTCTTACAAGTATATGCACCTAATGCCTTAAACAGCCTCTGGTATGTGCCTATCACACAGAATCTTCACACTCTTGACTATAACATGCTATTAGCAAAAAATGAATAAGCTACAGACACACTTTTCTATAGGGAAAAGTCTTGGCTCAGGATTCCCTTCAGTGATCACTGGGAATTGGGAAGAAGGCTTTTAACTCCAATGCGTGTCTATTGAGTTTAATTGCTTTTACTTTTATTCAGATTTACAATTGAATGCTTTTAAATGATGGGGCTCATTCCACAAGCAAACACACACAAAGCCTAGGTTTTGTAATAAAGTGAGACGAATGTTTAGAAATTAGGTTGTCAATCAACTCTGTCTCCTCCCTCCAAATAAAGAATGAAAATCTCAGATATGTGATCTGTGTACAATGAAGGTATTTTGGCCCTTTCTTATCACGGAATAGGCATATGGAATTTGTCAAATTAAATACCAGCCTATGATGGCCTCCACTCTTCCCTGTAGAAGGTCAGAAGTTAATAAATCATAAGAATTATGCGTTTCTCTCTGGACCTTGAATTCTTTGTGCATATGGATATTTTTGCATCTACATAGATCCCCCCAAACTGTATTTTTTACAATATGTCTAAAAAAGCAGGACCCTCCATTCTGCAACAGCACAAGTGAAACATATAGTCCTTCACAGTCACACTTCATGATACTATAGAGAGTTGCTAAAGAAGTGGAATAGCACAGCACTTAGAGTTGGAAGGCAGAGACGGATGCTCTCTCTGTGGGTGCTGGGTATGTGATACAGAGAGCTCGGAGTGGACCAGAGCTGAACACGCTGACTTTGCACTGGTCCGAAAGGACAGGAGAAAAACGTAATACACATGCCACATATGCCATTGAGATGGGTAACTTACGTAATACACGTTCAGTGCAAAGTATGTCTTTTCATATCTGCTTAGTGTTATAACGTCTCTTTTCTACTCTGTGCTCAAAGATAGAAGGACAGAGCACTTTCACCACCATTGCTGTGGTGTTTCCTGTATGTTGGCTCAGCAGCCAGCCCGACTTTGTTACCATACTTTGGCCTTGTCATTTCTTGCATCCAGCATGTGATTCTTGTGAATTCTTTAAACAGAAAATAAAAAGATTTTATTTTTCTGTCTTTGTATCTTTTATTTTGACTGGTCTATGTAATTTGACTAAACTAGTTGGTGATTCAGTCTTGTTATTGCTAATAAGAAGAATGATAATGCTTTCCTCATGAGTGGATTAAAGTATAGCTTGTTTATAGGTAATGCTAAAGTAAAATAAAATGGCCATCTCCATTGAGCATTGCCAGGAGAAGACCCCTTTCCAAGAAGGGCTTTCCCAAAAGACAAAAACGATTGACCTGCATGGGTTTTGTGAGAAAAGGAAACATTCTATAGGGATGCTGGCAAGCAACACCTGTTGAAAACTAGTTTCAGCCCAGTAGAGACAGCTTATCAGAATGGCCTAGTATATTATATTGTAGTAACCAATGTAGAACTGCTTCCTACTCTGTAAGACCCCCTATGTAAAATGGAAACCTGATGCCCGCTGACCAGAACATTTCTTCACTTACTTCCTCCTTGGCCTTATCTGAGCTGCCCCTTTCCTTCCCCTCAGCAGGGGTCTCCTCTACTTTCTGAATGGGATGCTGCCAGATTCAGGAATTGCTCAATAAGGCTTTGAGATCCGACATGTCTATGTCGTTGAAAAGTTTTTCTTTTACCATTAATATATATTTTTTACAAACTATGATGACCTACACAATTGTTGGTAATCTTTTAAGCTGAACTCCAAGACCACATAAATCCCTACTTATCCTGGAATTGCCTCTGAAGCCTTATCACAAAAGCAGAGAAAAATTATTCCCCTCAATTCCGACTCAGCGCTGACTTGGGGATTGGAACAGTGCCTCCTGCTGGCGCCCCCTCTACGCCCGCACATTGCGTCCAGGACTCTGAGAACTGGGATGAGTCCTGCGCACAGCGCCTCTGTTTCGATTCACCCACACATGATGTGAATGGACACCAGCATTAGGAGAGCTCCCCAGTGCCTTTGTGAGGCCCTAGGAAAGGACACTTTCACCTATTATAAGCATGATAACTTTTTAAACAAATTTGCTGTAAATAAGGGGGGAAGTATCGCGGCTCCAAAGTGGCGGCACCCTGAGATCCTTCATTTGCTTGTGACCCTGAATCAGAAAGGAACTGAAAAATTGACTGGTTGAACTCGCTGAAACAAATGATGCTTGAGTGGTTTCATGCATAATAACTGCCTCTGATTTAAATGGGGCCATCCGTCAGAGCCTCTGCATCTCTACAAGGCCTCTCACCCGAGCACCAGAGCCAGGGACAAAAATGCCTTCGGAGCAGACCCCAAACGTCAGGGAGAAAAAATATCAAAGCCCCTCGGCGGCCAGGGACTGATCCCTCACACAAGATGTTTTCCTCTGGAAGAAGGGACCCAGAGTGTGTCCCCTACCCCCTTTTTATTAGAAAAGTCACAGGTTTACAAAACAATTCTTTTTAATAACAGTATTAAGGAGCTTTACATTTTAGCTCTGTGCGCTTATGCCATGTTTATACAAAAGTAAAAAAAAGAAGAGGCGCTCTTTTTCTCATAAAACCTGTGGGACGGGGTGCCCTTCCAAACACGGTGCTCTACGATAACAACGAAAAGACACCGTCAGGTCCAACACATAAGTAGCTAACGGAAGGTTTGTCTCAATATTTTGCTCTCTCATTTCTCACATCCAGCGTGTTATTCTTGACAAGGTAAAGTCGTGTATTTAGGCTTTATCGCTGAACTCAAGGCAACAGTGTAGAGAGAGCTGTATTGCCTAAAGTTCCCACACACAGCTCACCGACTGCTCACATATATAAGCAAACTGCTATATGCAATTGCACTTTCTTTCTTTAAAACAAATATATGTGTGTATGCTTGCAGTTCATATGATGAACTTAGAATGAAAATAAAAGGAGATGGATAGGAGTCTTTTTTGGACAAGGTTTACCTCTAAGGAGCCGACAAAGCTGCAATTCATTTCATCACCCCCAGCCTGACAAAACACTTACATTAAAGTCAAAGTCATGTCCTAATCGTCACGCATGTAACCACTTTTTTTTCTTTTTTTCACATTTGTATGCTAATCACGAGAAGCAAAAATAGACTTAGATTGGAAATCAAAGATTGGTTGTACACAGGTAATAGAGTGCTTGAACGCTTTATTTAAAGATAGAAGGCTCTTGAACCAGGCTTTATTATTGAACTAAGACTATCTATCCTTTTTGACACTTTTTAAATTAAGTTCTTCCTCTAATTTATGTTTTTGTCAGCTTTCTTCCCTTACCTGGTTTTAAGCTGGCATTTTCCCCCCTCTCCCTCTAAGTAATAAACTATTCCAGAGCAGGGAAAAAAAATTTTAATGACCCTAGAAATTCAGATTAACAAAATGGATCATTTGTATACAGCCACAGAGTTATGGACCCTTCTGAAATATCTATGCAGAAATTTTGCCTGATGAAAAATTTCATTTTCTCTCTCTCTGACATCTTTCTGACTTCCCCCTTTAAAAAATGGAATGGTTATGTTACCTCTTTAGTAAGGTCAAAATCTGAAAAGTAAAGAGGTTTGGGGGGACAATTTTAAGACTCAAAAGAGAAACCAATTTTTTTTTTCTTTGGAATTAAGGGTGACACACTCCGACAGCATGTTAGCATATCAAATAGAAAGGAGATGGTACTTGCTGGACCTGCCTCTTCACAGGATGCTCAATCTGCCTTCTTGTTATTGCAGAGCCAGCCAGTCTCCCTGTATGTTCTGCTTCCCATCTGACTTCCGCAGAGTTCGAGGGAGCTTGGGACAAATAGGACAGGGGAGCAGCTGGGCAGTGACGAGGGGCAGCAGCCGGATAATCTACAGGGATGTCTTGTTGGGAAAAACTGGGACAACCCGATTTCCCCAATTTGACACCTTCCCTGCCTGGACAATGGAAGCCAAACTTAACATGTAAATCCTTGGGCTGGTCTGCAGGATTTTTAACACTGTGCCTATTGGGGACAAAATAAGTATCATGATAAGGGAAAGCAGAATTTTAAATTGCTTAGATTTGATCCAAAAAATTAAGTATCAAACATTATCAGAAATAATAATCACTTATTGGTAACACATCTTCTCCCCAGAGTTAAGTTTTCTCCACAGACATATTCCCAGGATGTCAGGTTGATTTCCAGAAATGGCATGCTTCTGCTTTTTCCACACTGTACAAACTGTTTCTTCTCTCTAAGATGCTTGGAATCCTTCTCTTGGCCTATGTGTATTTGACCAGCCCCGATACACCAACTGCAGTCCTGTGGCTACTGCAGCAACTTCTACGACCCCAATCTCTCATCCCCCGAAATTCCCACCAATGGAGGGGCACACAGTGAACATAGCACACAGATGCCAGAGCCCAGCAGCTGAGGCTCGAAATCTGACTCTGCAACTTATGAGGTGCAACCTAGCATAAGTCACGCAACCTCTCCATGCCTCATTTTCCTTATCTCTGGAATGGGGCAAAAATAGCACCTGTTTTTCAGAATTGTTATGTGCACTGGAATAAAGCCTGGTACATGGAAAGCACTATGACTATGTTAACTAAATGAAATAATCTATATGACCCAATGAAAAAAACCAAGAATTTAATTGGACAGTGACTCGCTGAATAATCACAAGAAAGCACAGTGCCAGGTGCAACACATAAATATTCCATGTCTTTAAAAAGTTTGCGGCCTAGTATGGGATCAAAGACAAGTGTGCCAATAAAATAAAACTCAATAAAATAGAAGGGGATAATTTTTTTAAAAGTCGATAAGGTGTCATTGAAATTCAACGAAAGAAAAAATTGCAACTATTTGAGGAGAGGGCAATTTAATGTGAATTATTTGAGCATTATTAGTATTTTAGTAATGAGAGAAAGCTTGAGTAACAGCGCTAAATGGAACAGAAAAGCTATCCCATTAGCAGATCCCAGTTTGTCTAAGAATGTATGTAAAATAGAGAAACTATCTCTGGACTACAGATAGCTACATGAGGAAGTTGCAGTTCACAGAGGAGCCAAGACGGCAGGCTTTGGAGTATAAGTCGGCAGATCTGGGCTCAAACCCAGCTCCACCCCTACCTAGCACTGCAACACCAGACAAGATGCTTTGCAGTTCCTGGGCTCCCTTTTGCATCTCTGAAATAAGATTAAAGTTGTGCACACAAAGCACTTAGCACTGCTCATTAAGCACCCCAAAATTGGTACAATTATTACTTATGTTTATAATAGTATTTTTAATTAAGGTAAAATTCCATAAAATGCAATGCACCATTTTAAAGTGTACCATTCATTGGCATTTCATAGACTTACAGTGCTGTGCAACCACCATCTCTCTCTAGTTTAAGAACTTTTCATCACCCCAGAAGAATACTCTGCACCCATTAAGCAAGCCCTTCCCATTCTCCTTCCTCTTATCCTCTGGAAACCACTTATCAGCTTTCCGTCTCTATGAATTTACCTATTCTGAACTCAAATAGAGTCATATGTATGTGACTTTTTGTGTCTGGCTTTTTTCACTTAATGTAATGCTTTCATCCAGTCTGTAGCATGTAGCTGAACCCCATTCCTTTTTATGGCTAAATTATATTCCATTGTAAATATATATTATATCTTCTGTATCCATTCATCAGCTGATGGATTTTTAGGTTGTTTCCACCTTTTGGCTTTTGTGAATATGTGTTAGGAACATTTGTGCCCAGTTTCTGTATGGAAAACAGTCAGTGATTCCTCAGATAGTTAGACATAATGCTTCCATGTGAGCCATTAACTTCTAGATATGTATCCAAGAGAAGTGCAAACAAAGGTGCAATTATTTTTAATGTTAATTCCTGTCCTCTTGATAGAACATGGTGAATTTCAGAGTAAAAATTTAGTATAGACCTTAAAACCAGTCTAGCAAAAAAAAAAATATGTTTCTTATCACATCATAAGTATTAGAAAGTTAAAAGTATTTGCATCAAAACCATGATGAATTGTGAAGGCTCTCAATAAAGTGGGATAATTTTTAATATGCATATAATATATCAATCACACATAGATTTAAAATATTATAATATTTTAATAGTATTCTATTCTCAACAGTAAAGTGACAAAGGATAGGAAATGGCAAGTCACAGGCAGGGAAATCAAAAGCAGCATTTTTCTAAAATGCCTCCTATATGTGTTCAGGAAAAAAAATGGCCATTATAAATCCACAAATCAACTGTCACCCTTTGAGCTAATGGGAGTACATAGGAATCATCTAAGACTGCCCTCTCCTTTCTGAAATTAATTGACAGTAGTACAAAATCTTTTTTCTTTTAGCTCTTTCCCCCAGATGATGTTCCTTTAATATTTTCTTCTATAACCCCTGTCTTATATCCTCAGTGCCAGCTCTCTGTTTCTAAATCTAAACTAATGGGGATATTTAAGCCTGAATCAACACCATTCAGGAAAAAAAATAGTATCATGAGGACATGGGTGCTTGTTATATTATTATACTTGAATGTTAATAGAAGTAGAAGATGAATCAAGCATTCAACTAAAAAGAAAAAAATCAATATTAGTCAAAGTAGATAAGAGGGAAAACTAAAATTCTTAAAATGTTAAAGAATGTAGAGAACAAAGAATTAGGTACAATAAACAAATCCGACAGGACTTTGACTTTTGCAAAAGTCTATGAAATAGAGTAGGTGTTGGCAGACTGTGGCTTGCAAACCAAATCTACCCACCACATGTTTTACTTTAGTGCTTGCACTAAAGTTTGTTTAAATAGTTGGGGGGACAAAAACAAAACAAAACAACAACAAAAAAGAACAATATTTCATGACCCATGCAATTTATATGAAATTCAAATTTCAATGCCCAGAAATAAAGTATTACTGGAGCCCAGCCCCACTCATTCATTTACATCTTGTCTTTGACTACTTTGTGTTACAAAAGCGAGCTGAATAGTTGGGACAACGACCAGGTGGCCCTCAAAGCCAAAAGTATTTACTTTCCAGCCCTTTACAGAAAACATTTGCCAATTCTTGAAATAAATAAACTTTTGTTTCTATAGAGAAGTTCAGGAACACAGATGTGAGAGAAGAAAGTAGAGATACACAATCACATTTAAAAAGTATGCACACAGACAGAGAACATTATATTTAAACATTACAGCACTCTTTGGAAATACATTTGAATATCTCAATGAAACAAATTATTTCTAGGAAAATGCACATTACAGAATTTTATCAGAAAGAGGTAGAATGTTTGACTAGATTGCTAACAATGGAAGAGATGTCATAGAGACAGTTCCCTTTAAATGTCCACAGATGTTAATGCTTTCGAAGCAGCTCACCTCAAATTGAATACTTCCTAATTTACTCGACTGTTTTGCAACATAAATTAGAAAGTACATCTTTTCCATTTATTTTAAAAAATGAATATAACCCCGATACAGAAATAGCACAATAAATGTTACAAAATTCCTGAAAAATAAGCAAATTTGCAAAAATGTAGACTATTTTAATATTAGAATACTTACTAATGTGTTTGGTTATGTTTTCTATGACTTTACCAAGTCTGGGGATAAGTTGCACTATCATCTTAATATATGCCAAGAATGCCTTTAGTAAAATTCAGCATCCATTCTTGACAGAAACTAAGTTTAAAAAGATTTGCTATTTATTCCAAATAGATATAAGAAAGTCTATTTCAAGCCAGCTGCCATCATTTACAGAAAGCTGAAACACTAGAAGCATTTACAAGTAAGTAGGAAAAAAAACATACTAGTCCCACATCATTCAACATTTTCCTGGAAGGGCAATTCAATGAAATCTTAGAAACTCAGTGGAAAATCCATCATTATTTGCAGGTACTATGAACTACCTGGAAAGTCTAAGAGAATCAATTGAAAAAGGATGAGATACACATTTTTCAGAGAACTTGTGGGTTCAGTTCCAAACCACTGCAACATATAGTGAATATCACAATAAAACAAGTCACATGAATTTTTTGTTTTCCCAGGGCATATAAAAGTATGTTTACACTGTACATAGTCTATTAATAATGAAATAGTATTGTTTCTAAGAAAACAGTGTACATAACTTAATTAAAAATACTTCTTTGCTAAAAAATGGTGGCCATCATCTGAACCTTCAGCAAGTCATAGTTTTTTTTGATGGCTGCTGACTAATTACGGAGGTGGTTGCTAAAGATTGAGGTGACTGTGGCAATTTCTTAAAATAAGGCAACGATGACGTTTGCCACACCTACTGACCTTTCTTCGCCAAAGTTTTCTATGTACCATGCAATGCTCTTTGGTACCATTTTACTCGCAGTAGAACTTCTTTCAAAATTTTAGTCAGTCTTCTCAAACCATGCTTTATCAATAAAGTTAACATATTTATTCTAAATCCTTTGTTGCCATTTCAACAATGATCATGACATCTTCACCAGGAGTAAATTCCATCTCAAGAAACCCTTTCTTTGCTTATCCATAAGTAGCACCTTTCTCAATAATCTTCACTAGAGCTCCTGTATAACTTGATGTAGGTTCCTACATCAGCACTTGCTGCTTCACATGGTTATGTTATGGAGATGACTTCTTTCCTTAAACCTCATGAACAAAACTGTTAGTTTCAAACCTTTCTTCTGAAACTTCCTCATCTCTCTCAACCTTCAGAGAATTGAAGAGAGTTAAAACCTTTCTCTGGGTTAAGCTTTGCTTAAGGGAATATCATGGCTGTTTTTATCTTCTATCCAGACCACTCAAACTTTCTCCATATCAGCACAAGGCAGTTTTGCTTTCTGATCATTCATGTGTTCACTGGCTTAGCATTTTTTTTGATTTCCTTCAATAACATTTCCTTTGCATTCCCAACTTTGTTGTTTGGCGCAAGAGGCCTGCCTAGCTTTTAGCTTATTTTGGTTTTAACATGACTTCCTCAATGAGCTTAATCATTTCTAGCTTTTTTAAAGGGAAGATGTGATGTTCTTTTTTTTTTTTTCACTTGAAAATTTAGAGGCCATTGTATGATTATTTATTGTCCTAAGTTCAATATTGTGTCTCAGGGAATAGGGATATCCAAGAAGAGGGAGAGAGGTGGGAGACTGCCAGTTGGTGGAGCAGTCAGAACACAAACACACTGGTTGTTTCAGTTTGTCCTCTTATATGTACACAGTTCATGGAGCCCCAAAACAACTACAATAGTGACCTCAAAGATCACTGATCACAAACCGCCATAACATATAGAATAATGATGAAAAAGTTTGAAATATTGTAAGAATTACCAAAATGTGACGGAGACACAAAGTGTGCAAGTAATGTTGGAAAAATGGTGCCAATAAACTTGATTGAGGCAGGGTTGCCACAAACCTTCAATTTGTAATAAGCACAGTATCTTAAAAGTGCAGTAAAGGGAAGCACAACAGAATGAGGTATGCCTGTAATAAGAATGAATTCCTTCTTTCCTTTCTTCCTTCTCTCCCTTTCCCCATTCCTTCCTTCTTTCTTTCTTTCCATCCTTCCTTCTTTCTTTCATCCTATCCTTGCTTTCTCCTTTCCTTCCTTCTTTTTTACCCTTTCTTGATTCCTTCCTCCCATCTTTCCCCCTTCTTTTCCTCTTTCCTTCCAGTCTGGTATTAGATGCCAGAGCACAAGTAGGTTGAAGAAGGTGTCCAGTAAAGGGGTGGTGTATAAACAATCCGGCAAGGAGCCCAAGAAAGGTGAAGGTGGTGTCCAACAGAGCAGGAACTAGGGGGCAGGCATGGGGTGTTAATGCCCCAGTGGCTGAGGAGTACTTCACACAGGGCTGCTGCTACGGCCCAAAAAAGGTGTCCAGGTACACAGAGGGGACAAGGTAGCCTGTTGAGTTTTGGAGGCAGTGTGGTGGTAGAAGTTTGGGAGGGGTGGAGGCAGTGATGGAAGGTTGATTAAATATAGGGTGATAGACAAAAAGAAAATATGGTGTATATATTAGAATTCATGTATTCTACTGTCATAGAAGGGAGTGAGAAATGTGGAAAGGGAGAAAATCAGAAAAACCTATGGGGCTGGACTTGACTAAGGTAGGGGGTGTGAACCAGTGCTTTAGATCTACATAGAGAGATAAATGGAGAAATAAGTGCAGATAAATGGAATGTGTACATTCATATATTTATACATATATGTTTGAATATATAGAGATACATTCCCCATCACCATTGCTTGTGAGGGCCAATGCACACTCACCCCTCCATAGTAATGAGCATATTTAACGCTCAGATCTTGGTCTCTAAATACCATCCTTCTCTAAAAGCAACTGAGTCTCCTTGGGAAAATTGTTGATTTCAGAGCTGGGGCATGACCAGAAAAGCACAAAGTGGATCTGAAATATTCTGTTGTGTCAAATAACCACGAGAACATATTAAAAGGCACAGGGGCGAGACTGAAGAGGTTCTGCTGGCCCTGTCTGAGAGCAGTTTGCACCACTTGAATAATGAATCCATATGTGTATAAAAATTAAACAGATAAATGGAGAAAAGGAGTGCCAGCAAATGAATGCAGAAGGAATGGTGCAATTGTAAAAACCACCATTTGGCAATCATAACACATAACTAGTTAACATCAGTGAATGCTAAAAACTAATGGGTTAAAGACTGAGAAGGGACTTTCTTACCTAGTCTCAAAGCACTCCCCTAAACAATTACTGATCATAAAGAAATTAAGAGCAACTTTATACTGGAGAAACCTGGAAGATAACTACCTCAATCAAGAGATGAAAATGGACATCATTGGTAATGGGACAAAGATGCAGTGAGAAGAAGATAATCATCATCATTTCTGTGATGTTTTGCCAGAGTAAACTGAATGTAATCATGAAGAAATTTCAGACAAATTCAAATCAGCAGGCCATCTATAAAACAGTCTATAATGTTCAACAGTGTCAAGGTCAGGGAAGTTAAGGAAAGACTTAAGAACTAGTTCAGATTGAAGGATTTGAAGAAGATTATACTAAATGCCATGCTTAAGCCCGGATTAGATCCTTTTCCTATAAAAGAGATTATGGGACAATCATTAGTACTTGAATGGGGTATATTATTCAGGCACCACCTTTTGGAAATGTTTTTTACTGTGGCCTTTTGGAAAATTCTTGGTTTTCTTTCTAACTCAGTGGCTACTACTGCTTGTGATTCTCTTTTGTTGGTTTCTCCTCATCAGTCTAACACTTATCTTTGGAGAGTGCCAGCTATTTTAGAACTCTTGGACTCGTATTCATTTTAACTCAGTTTCATATTGATATCACTAAATCTCATGGCTTTAATTATGATGTCTATTCTAACATCTTTCAAAGTTATAGCCACAGTTTGAGTCTCTCCCCTGAACTCAAGACTGGCATATTAAGTGGTTACATTTCAAATGCAACAGGTCCAGATGAGAACTTCGTATCTTTCCCCTTCCCAATAGTGCTCGATCCTCAGGATTCCCCATCTTAATTAATGACATCCCATCCTTCAAGCTTCTCAACACCAAAACCTAGAAGTTTTGTTATGGGTTGAATTGTGTCCCCCAGAAAGAGATGTTGAAGTTCTAACCCCCAATACTTCAGAATGTAACCTTATTTAGAAATAGTTTTGTTGCAGATGGAATTAGTAAAATTACAAGGAGGTCATACTGGAGTAGGGTGGGCACATAATCAAAAATGGCTGACGTCCTCATAAGAAGAGACATAGAGATAGAGACCCACAGGGAAGATAGGCATGAGAAAATGGAGGCAGATATTAAGATGGTGCATCTACAAAACAAGGAATGCCAGGGATTATTGGCAGCCACCAGAAGGTGGAAGAGGCAATGATGGATTTCTCCCCTACACCATTTAAGAGGAAGCATGCTCTTGTGAACTACTTGATTTCAGAATTCTAGCCTCTAGACCTGTGAGAGAAAAAAAAAATCTGTTGTTTTAAGCTACCCAGTTTGTGGTATTTGTTTCAGCAGTCCAAGAAATGTAAAAACCATTCTTGACATCCTTTGTCTCTCACTCACCCTCTCTCTCCCCTTATCTTTCATTCCATTTCTTACCACTTCCTCAACGTTCCACATTGGCCATCAGCATCGTGATCTCTAGTCTGGACTATTGCAATTGCCTCCTGACAGAACTCCATGCTTTCACCATTGCTTCTTCACCACCATACTAGCCACCATACTCCTTTCAATGTGTTTGCGGATAGATGGCTTCTCAACTTCTTCAGTGTTCTCCAGTTTTCTCAGTGTGAAGCCCATATCATTACAATGGCCTCAAGCCATAGACCCGTAGCCCTCCAACTTGCTTTTCTACAACTGCCCTGTCCACCACAATGAATCAGGACACACAGGTCAATGCTAGGCTGGGGCATTATGCCAATTGTTCCCTTTGACTGAATGCTCTTCCCCTGAGTTCCATATTGTTCCTTCCTCATCTCCTTCAGACCTTCACCCATGTCACCTTTTCAGTGACACTCATGCTGGCCATCTCAACTAAATTTCTAATTTGTTTGCCCTTTCATGAAGAACTCTGGATCTTCCCTAAGATGACACATTCTAGAGTGCAAATAATTCACTTATTTATTATGTTTGTTTTCTGCTTCCTCCTGCTGGAATACAAAATCCCTAAAGGCAGAGATGTTGTCTACTCGCTGGTGTGTAAAACAGCACTGGTATATAGGAGATGTCCAATAGTTTATTGAATACATGAATGTTGTGAAAGTCACTGAGTGCCAAAGTAAGGAGTGTTGACTAAATATGGTGTGTTTGTGTAGCTGGAAATCCAGGGAGGAGTTTAAACACTTTTTGATGTAATTAAGTTTTGTACTGGGAAGATTAATCTGGTCATAACTTGAAGAATAAAAAGTAATGTAAGAAAAAGAGTCAGTCACTTGTTGGAATAAAGTCAAGGAAAGAAGAAATGAAGGCCTTAAACAGGACAATGATGATGGGATGCCAGAGACCCTTAAAACACTGGATTTGCCTGATTTAAGTATTAATAAAGTATAAATGACAAGAAAGAAGTATAAATCATCGTATTGATTGTGAGTGATCCAAACAGTGATGGCACGAATGTAAGGGAATTTAGTGAGAAAACTTTTGGCAAAGGCAGTGAAAAACATTATTGTGGGTTAAAAATATTAAGATGCAGGTGGGAAACCCAAATCAAGATCTACAAAAACAGTTGAAACAGTGGCTCAGGAGCTGAGGAACCCAGAAATGCTTAAGGTATGAGTGTGGAAGTTATTGAGATTAAGGGCGAAGCCTTAAGAATGGGATTTTTATGGAAAATAAATGTGTACCAAATATACGCTTTTTATTTGGGGATGAAAATTGTTAACAAGCAATAAAAGCAATTAGGGATGAGTTCCTGAGTTTTCTTCCACCAGAAAAACATGTAAAAGTAAGTATAAAGTACTAAAAAAGATCTATATTCTAACCTTTCTTAGGTTCCATGTTTAGTAGAAATGTAAGTACAATTGAACCACATTGTGATATAAACCAACAGTTTAGTGAAATGCAAACTAGGGTCTGTGTGTTTCTCAGGCACAACTTTTAAACTGAAGATTTTGCTGTCAATAGAATAACTCAAGATGTGGGCTGCTAGAGTTCTGACTTAAGGAGATATACTGAGGTGATTCTTGACCAAAAATTGTGTAAAGTTGCTAGTGTCCATAAAATGACTCCCTAAGTAAAGTTCTTTTAATTAACCCAGCTTCCAAGCTCCAAAATGTGGTGATCCTAATGAGATACCAAGATAAAGTCAAACAGTGAACAACATTAGGTTTTTTGACTGATTTGAAGAGTTCTCTCATCTTCATCATAATTTGGTTTGTTTTATCAAAGACCATGACAAATAAAGAATCCTTAGTAACTAGGGGACAAGTGACTCACACACGGATTAAATGCCATAATAGCATTCAAAAGGTTTCTTTTCAACCCTAGAATTTTATTTTTTAGATCTGTCCCTTACCCAGAAAGATGTGCAACACTTAGTTTGAGCACTGATTTTGATATGGATTGGCCACATCCCCAAGTCCTTTGTGCTCTTGCGTCTGGACAGGTTGTATGGAGAGGAGGGTGGACAGTGCTGGTTGCCTCCCCAGAATCAACACTCTTTACTCTAGTCCTTGCTTCCAGGTGAGTCTGGTTGGTCTGAGGTGGTTCCTATCCTTTGGCCAGTGATGGTTTCAGACACCCTGACACCACTCCACTGACCATGTCTCTTTCAGGAGTGGGTGTGAAACTCAAGGAGAGTTTTATGGGGATGGGGCAGGTGCTGGGGAATGTTTCTTACTCTCAAGAGTCCACAATAAATCAAGTATTTTCTCTCTGGCTTTTTCTTACTTTTTAGGTACTGAGCTGGGATTGAACCAGGACCTCCAATATGGAAAACAAGTGTTCAACCACTGAGCCACATTGGCTCTCCTGAGTTGGTTTTTTCGTTTGTTTGCTTGTTGTTTTGTTATGTTGTTGATGTTTTGTTTTGTTTTTACGAGACACTGGGGACTGAACCCGATACCAAACCTGAGAGCTCCCATGTGGGAAGCAGGCGCTCAGCCACTTGAGCCACATCTCCTTCCCACCCCATCCCGGCTATTACACTACACGCAGTAACACTGGAAAGAGTCAGGAGACCTGTGTCTGAGCTGCGTCCTTGCTGTTGCTGGCTGGGTGAGCCTGGACAGATCTGTGGCCTCTCTAAGCCCACATTTCTGTCATATGTAAAATTAATGAAATTATCTGCATGGAAAAATTTCCAAGTTATTTTGGAAAGAAAATAGAAAAATTCATAGTGAAAAGTTATACAAATTATAAAATGTAAAGAACATCCTTTCTTGGTTTTGCTTTTAATATTAAGAAATGTTTAAAAGAGTGTCACTCAGTGTTAGAGAGCCCTCATTCGCCACCTAGGCGGGGTCCTACGCCTCAGTTTCATTGTGTTTCCGGGTCCGAGGTTGGTGGTGGAGAGCGGGCTACAGTGAGTGTTCATAAAAATATGCCTGTTAAGTGTTAAAGGGCAGCTTGACGCATCCTCATTCATTCTGTGTGGGTCTTCTGGCAGAGTTTCCAACACCTTCACATATTGTTTCAGAGTTTATCAGGGGCAGTGATCAGGAAGAAAATACATTTAAAATTATTTAGGTGGGAAACGGACTTTGGCCCAGTGGTTAGGGCGTCCGTCTACCACATGGGAGGTCCGCGGTTCAAACCCCGGGCCTCCTTGACCCGTGTGGAGCTGGCCATGCGCAGCGCTGATGCGCGCAAGGAGTGCCGTGCCACGCAAGGGTGTCCCCCGCGTGGGGGAGCCCCACGCGCAAGGAGTGCGCCCATGAGGAAAGCCGCCCAGCGTGAAAAGAAAGAGCAGCCTGCCCAGGAATGGCGCCGCCCACACTTCCCGTGCCGCTGACGACAACAGAAGCAAAGAAACAAGACGCAGCAAATAGACACCAAGAACAGACAACCAGGGGAGGGGGGGAAAATAAATAAATAAATAAATCTTAAAAAAAAAAAAAAAAAAAAAAAGACAAATACTATATGACTGTGCTACTAAAACTAAATAAATTGTGTAACATATTGTATGATTCCATTTGTATAAAATATAAATAAAAATAAATTTATTAAAAAAAAATTTATTTAGGAAGTAGAGGTGGCTGAAGCCACTGGTCACCTCCCTCCCACATGGAAGGTCCCAAGTTTGGTTCCCTATGTCTCCTAAAAAGAAGAGAAGCACACAACAAATAGACAAAGAGAGCAGACAGCGAGTGCAAAAACGGGAGGCAGGGGGAACGGGGAGGGCAGCAAAAAGTAAATCCTCCTTCAAGGTGGAAGAATTCATGCTACCTAAGGTTTTGTTTGCTTCTCTCTTTGCTTCATTTAACACATGGAAGCCTGCTTTATCCTTTTTGTGGGAAATCATCAAAATATCCCACATTAGAGAAGAATGGTCAATTAAGTGGCTATGCATGCAAAACCTTTTCTGCAACCATTAAATGGTTTTTGAAGAGTTTTACCAACAGGAAATTGCTTATGCTATGATAATAAGTGAAAGGCAGGCTGCACTGTCCACCCTCTTCTCCACACAACCTGTCTAGATGCAAGAGTTCAAAAGGCTTGGGGGTTTGGCCAATCCATATCAAAGTCAGTACTTTAAGTGATGCGCATCTGCAGGCACCCAACATGTTAGATAGATAGGAATATCTAATTTTTGTATTATTTCATTAAATATTAACTAAGCACCTACTATGTACAAATCACTGTCATAGCTACAGGTTGCCAAGGAGACAAAACAAAGCCCTGGTCTTCCTTCTAACGAGTAATAAAGATGACCGTTGTAAATAAACACATAACATAGGGTTGGTTCATTGACAAAAATAAAGCAGAGTAAATGGATGGGGAGTGAAAGGTGGTGGGTGGTCATGACTATTGAAGGTGGAATGGTTTCTTAAATACAAGAATAATGCTCGAAAACTATGCATTAAAAGGTATTACTGCTTACTAGGAGACTAAAATTTATTTGTTTTAAGCAGTGAGTTTATTTAGATAAAAATATTGATAGATAATAGTATATAGGTGGTACATCTGCCTAAAATAATTAGGAAAGCAATACTCAAATGACCACATCTTGGGGAAAGCTGTACATTATTCTATCTTACAGACTTACCTGCAAATATCTGTAGCATTAGCTATTCAGATTCAGAGAATATGGATCCATGATAGGTAACTCCATCCTTGACACGAAACTATTCTACTTTCTCCACTACTCAGTACTGAGGAACAGCAGTCCATAAAAATTAAAACCTGGATGTTGTTGATTCCTTTCTTATTCTGCCCCATGCTACACATTATATCCAAAGTATATATTGGGATGATGGAATGGCACAAATCAAGAAGTGTTCATTTTACACCCTAAAATTCAAAGAGACCCATGGTCTGGTAGCTTTAGTCATTCACACAACCTCACCTAGTGTCCAACCCCTACATATTTTCAGTTCTACATTTACAACATGTTCCATGTCCATTGCACCTCAATGCTTAAAACATGGATTCGAGAGAGACAAGAGACCTTGCTTTTCTTTCATATAGTTTAATGGGAGTGGTGATAGCACAGCAATTATGCATCTTGGTTGCTATAGATATCATCAGGGTTGGGAAAAGATAAAGATAGATATAACCACTAAAGGACTCCATGCGTGTCTGTTTGTGACAATAAAACAACATTTCCACAACTAAGTTATTCACAGACCTGCATGTACATCAAACATAATTGATGCTATGTAGCTGGTATATTCTTTATTTTAATTGCAGTTTGCTCAATATTTCCACCATCAACCCTTGTTTCTGTGACATAAGTTTCAATTTTGTTTTTTTAATTGGAATCATGTCTGAATTGTGAACAAGTAAGGTTAAGGAAGGTTGTTTGTGGTATTCTGTTGCAATAGGAAAAAATTGCTGAAGAGGGAAATCACTTCTAAGGGGAAAATAAATAAAATTCTGAAAAGGCAACTGTATTAGTCAGTCAAAGAGATGCTGATGCAAAATACCAGAAATTGGTTGGTTTTTATAAAGGGCATTTATTTTGGGTAGGAGCTTACAGATAGTAGGCCATAAAGCATAAGTTACTTCCCTCACTAAAGTCTATTTTCACGTGTTGGAGTGAGATGGCTGCTGACAGCCATGAGGGTTCAGGCTTCCTGGGTTCCTCCCTTCCAGGGTTTTGCTTCTCTCTGGGTTCAAGTTTCCTTTCTTTCTGGGGCTTGCTTCTCTTTTCTCTGTGTGCTTACTTCCTGGGGCTCCACCTTAAGTCTTCAGTATCAAACTCCAACATCAAAACTCCAACATTAAGAACACTTGCATCAAAAGCTCCAACTCACTTTTGCCATTCCTTTTATTTGTGAGTTCCCACTTACCAAGGACTCAATGCCCTAATGACATGGCCCAATCAAAGCCTTAATCGTAACTCATTCATGCCCACTAATAGATCAGATTGCAAACATAATCTGATACCTATTTTTGGAATTCATAACTATATCAAACTGCTACATCAACCCATTTGTTTTGTATGTTGTTCTCCTACAATCTCCAGCTGCTCATGTATGTCTTCATATTCCAGCATCAGTGCAGTGGGACCTTGGTCTAATGTTCCAGACTTCTCTTCCTCTTTCTCTTCATGCAGCCTCCAGTTTAACCAGAGACAGGCAGACAAAGAGTGCACTTGGTTCATAGTATGATGAAGAGTCCCTAGGAACTGGGAGCAGAGGAGTGATGAGACCTGAGTCCTTATGACTGCTTTGCTGAGAATGGGAAGGTGGGGCAAGGTGGTAAGGTGGGGGCCAGGAGAGACCTCACACAGCCATCCAGAGGATGGTCTTGGACCAAGGTGGCAGAATTGTGTGAATGGTGAAGACTGGGAGAAGCAGTTGATTAGGTCAAAATTCCCTTTTGGTTGTGCTATGCTTAAAATGATTATCAGATTCTCCAGAGGAGATGCAAGTAGGTAGGTGGATATGAGAATAGGGTGCAGTAGAAGACTGAGTGGAGGGAATATCCGAGGACATCTTCCCTGCTCCCTTGTTATTTCCTCCTCCCTACACTTCAGAAGCATTCGCTGATTTCACCTTGATGTGACCTTAGAGCCTAACATTGCTCTCTCTCATAGCACCTGCTCAAATCCCTGGCCCAGGAGAGCGATATGGGTTGAAATACTGGCTCCTCACTTACTACATGTATAACCCTAAGCAAGAGCCCTCTCCCATCTACCTCTTTGTTCTCTCATCAAAAAATGGGTTAAATGCCCCATTTCCCAAGTTTGATTAAAAGTATTTAGCACAATATCTAGAAGTAAAAAACACTACATACTACTAGCATGGAGTAAATGGGATGAACCCTAAATCAAATAGTTAGACAATTGCAGAGGTGGTCCTGAGTAGCTTTCTCAGGTTCTATCCACTTTTGATCTACTAGGCTTCTGAGGAGTCAGCAATCTCCCTGAGGTCAGGACCCACAGCCTTGGATATTGTGTCACCAAAGATACTCAGGAAAGAATTTGCCATTCTGTGCAAAGACGGCAGTTAGAAGGCTGCCCCCAGCATTAATGCCTCTTGGTCTTGAGCTGAGGTCAAATGTAGGTCTGGATAGAGCTTAGGCTATATATATATATATATATTTTTTTTTAAGATTTATTTATCTCTCTCCCCTCCCCCCCCACCCCGGTTGTCCGTTTGCTGTGTCTATTTGCTGCATCTTTTTTGTCCGCTTCTGTTGTCGTCAGCGGCATGGGAATCTGTGTTTCTTTTCATTGCGTCATCTTGTTGTGTCAGCTCTCTGTGTGTGTGGCACCATTCCTGGGCAGGCTGCACTTTCTTTCAAGCTGGATGGCTCTCCTTACGGGACACGCTCCTTGCTCATGGGGCTCCTCTGCGTGGCAGGGCACTCCTTGCGCGCATCAGCACTGCACATGGGCCAGCTCCACATGGGTCAAGGAGGCCCGGTGGGCCAAGTCCGCCGCCCTTAGGCAATATATAACGCACTATGTTTGCCTACACCAAGGCAAGTATCTTTTAAATTGTATTATATTCGAGAAAATGTGGTTATTACATATTGAGACTGTATTTTCCTCTCTGAGTTAGGTTGAATTGTGCCCCAATTCAGACATGTTCTTAATCCACATGCCTGGGAGACTGAGCTCATTGAAAAATAAGACCTTTGAAAGATGTTAGTTTTAGCTGAGCTCTGACCCAACTAAGGAGGGTGGGCCTTAATTCATACTCCCGGAGGCCTTGTGTGGAGAAGGCCACAGGAAGTAGGAAGGGGACATTGCTATGGGATGGGAAGCAGAACTGCAAACTAAGGAAACCCAAGGACTGTGGCAAATCAGGACCAGAAGGCAAGTGACTCAGGGAGGGCGAAAACCATCTAGCCTCTGAAACTGAGACAATACATTCTTGCTATTTAAGCTAACACATTGTGTGGTGTTTGTCATAGCAGCCTGGCAAGCTAAGACACCTCTCCTTATTGATCAGACATGCAATATGTAGACATACATATATACATAGAAGAATATCCTTTTGCATAAACTTTTTTAGGCCTTATAATATGTTAATAATTTTTGTTGTGATATGAACATTTAATTCATACCTACATATTGATTATTAACAAAAAGAGTGTGGTCTGGTCCCATGCAAAGCCACCCTCATTCTAAACCTAATCAAGCCTACATTTAACGATTCTCTTTAACAGATTTCCCATTGGGCCAATGATACCACTATTCTCTGAGATTTCCAGACTGGAAATGTGATCATTTTCATGCAGTCAACAAACTGTATTTCTTCCCCACTGGCGTTACACATTTCTTACAATAGTAACAGAAATGTTAAAGGATTGTGACACACACAACTTCGCTCCCACCTTCTGAGAGATTGTCTTTCCTCCTTGCTTGGGTCCTCCCTTCTGAACTCCAGAATACTGGGGATCAGTATGCCCAATATATTCACTCACGGCAAGAATTGCCCCTTCTGAGAAAGCCAATCAATCAACCTTCATTTTAAAGCATAGGTGGTTCTTGTTAACTAGTATCTTTCAGAGAAGTGAAGCCAGAGGGGGAGAGGACAAGTTTTAGGTCCTGACCTCCACTGAACATGACGTGAATGTGTTGATGGAGAACCTTCGAACCACTTTTCATAAAATTGAAATGCTGATAGGAATTCCCAGTTTTAAAATGACATCAGGTATCCTCTTTCATATATGGCTGTGCTCACACTCTACATTGCTTATTGAGAGGTAAACTGTACTGACATGGTCAAAGAAATGCTTGATTTAATTAAATTCTATGTCATCTCACTCTTATATAGAAATGAAATGGACTCTATTCAATAAGGGAATTCAATAAGGCATTCTTTTTTAAAAAAAATCAATTTTATTGATACATATAAATAAAGCATAAATCCATCCAAAGTGTAAAATCAATGGTATTTGGATAATCACGTATTTGTTCATTCATCACTTCAATCATTCTTAGAGTACATTAATTATTCCAATACTAATAATAAACAAACAAAACTCATCACCTCTCAATCTCTCTATGCTTCCCCGGCTGTACATAGCTGCTATTCTTTTTCCATCTCTCTAGTATATTTGTATTTATATTTTGTAAAAACAGCCTTATGTATGCAATATCACCCACATTCATGTTTTACTTGAGGTTTTACTATCTTTTACAATCCCATGTTACAGTTTTTAGCTTTCTTTCTAGTAATATATATGACGTTACACTTTCCCTTTCAGCCACTAGTCATACCAATATAACAGCTCTGTTAGTTACAAACACCATGATATGCTTTCACCATTTCTATTCATTTCCAAATATTTACAAACAAACTTTTTACCAATTCTGTGCAGATTAACCCTCAGATTTCCAATCTCTATGTTCCTTCTATTTTTCTGGTGACCTATATTCTAATTATTAATTCCATGAGTTAACACAATATATTTAGTTGATAATAGTGCAATCACACAGTATTTGTGTCTTGCTTGCTTCACTCAACATAATGTCCTCCAGCTCCATCCATTTGTCACATGCTTCATGACTTCATTTCTTCTTACCACTGCATAATATACCATCAGGAGTATACACCACAATTTGTTTATCCATTCATCAGTTGATGGTCACTTGCGTTGTTTCCAACTTTGGGCAAATGTGAATAATGCCATTATGAACATGGGTGTGCAGATGTCTGTTCATGCCTCTGCTCTCAGTTCTTCAGGGTATATACCTCATAATGGTATTGCTGGGTTCCACGCCAAGTCTATATTCAACTTCCTTAGGAACTACCAAAAAGTCCTCCACAGTAGCTGTACCAGTCTACATTCCCACCAACGGTGAATAAGCATTCCTATCTCTCTAATCCTCTCCAACATTTATAGTTTTTAGACTTTTAAATAGTGGCCAGTCTAATAGGTGTGAAATGATAGCTCATTGTAGTTTTTATTTGCATTTCACTAATCACTAGTGTTGTTGAGCATTTTTTCATGTGTTTCTTCGCAATTTGTATTTCTTCTTTGTACAATTGTCTTTTCAAGTCTTTTGCTCATTTTTTAACTGGGTAGTTTATCTTTTTATTGTTGAGTTGTGTGATCTCTTTGTATATCATGGATATTAAACACTTATCAGATATGTGATTGCCAACTATTTTCTCCTATGAGTCTGCTACATTTTTACTCTTTTGATAATCTTTGGAGAAACAAAAGTGTTTAATTCCAAGGAGGTCTCATTTGCCTATTTTTCTTTTGTTATTCATGATTTGGGTGTAAGGTTTAAGAAGCTACTGCCTAACACAAGATCTTGAGGATATTTCCCTACATTTTCTTTTAGTAGTTTTATGTTTCTCACTTTTATATTTAGGTCTTTGACCTATTTTGCATTAATTTTTGTATAAGGTATGAGATAGGTGTTCCCTTTCTTTCTTTTGGATATGGCTATCAGTTTTCACAGCACCATTTGTTGAATAGACTACTCTGGCCCAGCTTGGTGGACTTAACAGCCTTGTCAAGTAGACAAGGTTTGACAGTAGATGTGAGGGTCTATTTCTGAGTTCTCGATTTGCTTCCATAGGTCAATGGGTCTGTCTTTATGCCGGTACCATGTTTTTTTTATACCTGTAGGTAAGTAATGGGCTTTAAAGTCCAGAAGTGAGAGTCCTCCATCATTGTTCTTCTTATTTAAGATCTTTGATTTGGGGCCCCTTATCCTTCCAAATAAATTTGATAATTGTTTTTTCCATTTTTGCGAAAAAGGCTGTTGGGATTTTTGTTGGGATTGCATTGAATCTGTAAATTAGTTTGGGCAGAATTGACATGTTAATGAGATTTAGTCTTCCAACCCATGAATACGAAATGTCCTTCCATTTATTTAAGTCTTCTCCATTTTCTTTCAGCAATGTCTTGTAGTTTTCTGAATAGAGATCTTTTTTGCCCTTGGTTAAGTTTATTTCTAAATATGTGATTGTTTCTGTTGCCACTATAAATGGAATTTTTTTCTGATTTCCTTCTCAGATTGCATATCAATAGTGTATAGAAACATTATTGATTTTTATGTATTAATCTTGTATCCTGCCACTTTGTTGAACTTGTCTATTAATTCTAGCAGCTTTGTTGTGGATTTTTCAGGAGATTCTAGATATAGGATCATATCATCAGTGAATAGTGAAAGTTTAACTTCTCCCTTTCCTCTTAGGGTGGCTTTCATTTCTTTGTCTAGCCTAATTTCTGGCCATATCCTCTAGCACAGTATTAAATAACAATGGTGACAGTAGGTATCCTTGTCTTGTCCTGACCTCAGTGGGAAAGCTTTAATTCTTTCACCACCGAGGACAATGCTAGCTGTAGGTTTTTCATGTATGCATTTTATCATATTGTGAAAGCTTCCAAATATGACTATCTTTTGGAGTGTTTTTATCAAGAAAGATAAAAATTTTGTGTTTTGTCAAATGCCTTTTCTCCATCAATTGAGAGGATCATGTGATTTTCTTATATAATGTATCAAAGTAGTTTATTTCACTAATTAATTTTCTTGTGTTGAACTGCCCTTGCATACCTGGGATAAAACTCACTTGATCTGCTGTATAATTCTTTTATTGTCCTTTTGGATTTTGTTTGCAAGTATTTTGCATCTACATTCACTGGAGATATTGGTCTGTAATTTTCTTTTCTTGTAGTATCTTTATCTGGTTTTGGTATTTGGATGATGTTGGCTTCATAGAATGAGTTTGGTAGCATTATTTCCTGTTCAATTTTTTTGGAAGAACTTGAGCAAGATTGGAATTAAATTTTTTTGAATGTTTAGAAAATTCACGGTGAAGCCATCTGGTCCCAGCATTTTCATCTTTGGGAGATTTTAGATAACTGTTTCAATCTCTTCACTTGCGATTGGTTTGTTGAGGTCTTCTATTCTTCTAGGGTCGGTGTAGGTGGTTCATGTGTTTAAAGGTATTTGTCCCTCTCTTCTACACTGTCTCAGTTTTCAGCATACCATTGTTCATAATATCCTCTTATGAGTTCTCTTATTGCATCAGGGTCAGTGGTAACGTCCCCCCTTTCATTTCTGATTTATTTATTTGCATCTTCTCTCTTTTCTTCTTTGTCAGTTTAGCTAAGGGTTTGTCCATTTTGTTGATCTTCTCAAAGAACCAACTTTTGGTTTTGTTGATTATCTCTATTGTCTTTTTGTTTTCAATCATTTATTTTTCCTCTGATCTTTATTATTTCTTTACTTCTGCTTGGTTTGGGATTAGTTTGCTGTACTTTTTCTAGTTCCTCCAGCTTTACAGTTAGATCTTCCATTTCAGCTCTTCATCTTTTTAAAATATAAGTATTGGGGGCTATAAATTTCCCTCTCAGCACTGCCTTTGCTGTGTCCCATAGGTTTTGATATGTTGTGTCCTCATTTTCATTTATCTTAAGATATTTGCTGAATTCTCTTGCAATTTCTTCTTTTACCCACTGATTATTTATGAGTGTGTTGCTTAATCTCCATATATTTATAAATTTCCCCTTTTTCATTCCATTATTGATTTCCAGCTTTATTCTGTTATGGTCACAAAAAATGATTTGAATAATTTCAATCTTTTAAAATTTATTTTTTTATTTTTATTTTTAAAAAAGATTTATTTATTTATTTATTTCTCTCCCCTTCCCCTGCACCCCAGTTGTCTGTTCTCTGTGTCCATTTGCTGCGTCTTCTTTGTCTGCTTGTGTTGTTGTCAGCGACACGGGAATCTGTGTTTCTTTTTGTTGTGTCATCTTGTTGTGTCAGCTCTCCGTGTGTGCGGTGCCATTCCTGGGTAGGCTGCACTTCCTTTCGTGCTGGGTGGCTCTCCTTACGGGGCACACTCCTTGCACCTGGGGCTCCCCTACGCGGGGGACACTCCTGTGTGGCAGGGCACTCCTTGCCTGCATCAGTACTGAGCATAGGCCAGCTCCACACGGGTCAAGGAGGCCCGGGGTTTGAACCGTGGACCTCCCATGTGGTAGGCGGATGCCCTAACCACTGGGCCAAGTCCACCGTCCTTTCAAAATTTATTGAGACTGGTCCTCTAACCCACCATGTGCTCTATCTTGGAGAAGGAACAATGAGCACTTGAAAAGAATGTATATCCTGTTGTTTTGGGGTGCAATGCTCAATGGATGTCTGTTAGGTCTAGTTCATTTATCATATTATTCAAGCTCTCTGTTTCTTTATTTATCCTCTGTTCAGATGTTCTATCCAACACTAAAATTGGTGTATTGAAGTCTCCAACTATTATTGTAGAGACATCCACTTCTCCCTTCATTTTTGCAGTGTGTGCCTCATGTATCTTGGAGTACTCAGCTTAGATGCATAAATGTTTAGTATAGTTATTTCTTTTTGGTGAATTGCCCTTTTTATTAATATACAACGAACTTCATCCCTTATAACAGTTTTGCATTAGAAATTTATTTTGTCCAATATTAGTGTCACTAGTTCTGTTCTTTTTTGGTTACTATTTGCATAGAATATCTTTTTCCAACCTTTCATTTTTATCCTGGTTGTATCCTTACATCTGAGTTAGATCTTTTGTAGATGACAAATATATGACTCATTTTTTTTTAATCCATTCTATCAGTCCCTATCTTCTAACTGGGGAGTTCAAACCATTAACATTCAGTGTTATTACTGTAAAGGCAATACTTACTTCATACATTTTGTCATTTTCTTCTGTTGTTATATCATTCTATTATCTGTCTTCTTAACCTTTGTCTTATCTTTCCTAATATTCTTAATTTTTACATTCTTATATTTTCCTTTCAGGCTCTGCAGCACTCCCTTTGGTATCTCTTGTAATTCTGGTCTTTTGGTAACATATTCTATCAGTTTTTGTTTGTCTGTGAAGACTTTGAATTCACCCTCATTTTTGACGGACAGTTTTGCCAGATACAGTACTACTTCCTTCTCACCTCCATGGTTTCGGATGGCAGTTCAGCAATTAATCTTATTGAATTTCCTTTGTGTGTGATGTTTTGCTTTTCTCTTACTGTTTTCAGAATCTTCTTTTTAGCTCTCAAATTTGTCATTCTGAATAATAGATGTCACAGGGTAAGTTTTTCTGGATTTATTCTGTTTAGGGTGCATTGTCCTTCTTAGATATTCATATTTATGTCTGTCATAGGGTTATGAAGTTTTTAGTCATTATTTCCTCAAGTAGTATTTTTGCTCTTTTTCCATTCTCTTCTCCTGAGGCACCAATAATGCAAATGTTTGTGTATTTCACATTGTCATTCAATTCCCTGAGACTCTTCCATTTTTTATACTATCTTCTCTTTCTGTTCTCCTGTCCTTTCCAGTTCAGATATTCTGTCTTCAAAATCACTAATTCTATGTTCAAGCAATTGAAATATCCTCTTATGTGCCTCTAATGTATTTTTAATTTCATCCATTTTGTCTTTCAAAAGTAGGTCTGCTACTTTTCTTTGCAGGCTTTCAAATTGTTCTTTATGCTCACCCAGTACCTTTTTAATATCATTTATTTCTTTATTAATATTTTATTTAAATTATTTGAAGTGATTTAGGAGAGTTGTGTAATTATCATTGATTAATTTCTTAAATCCTGTATCTCTTCACAATATTTGGCTTGTTCCTTTGGTTGGGCCATCTCTTTCTGTTTACTAGTATGGCTTGTAATTTTTGCTGATGTCTAGGCATCTGAATATGATGGTAAATTTATTCTGATGACCAATTTCTCTGGCCTATTGTTTTTATTCACAGCTCTTGCTGATATTTTTTTCAACTTATTTTGTCTTTAAAGTTGCCCTGTTTAAGTTATCAAAATCAGGTGAGGGAATCACTAATGGGGCACAGAATTTCTCCCAGGGGTTAGGATATCAAGAGTACCCAAACCAGTTTTTGTCCATGTAATTTCCAGACTGGCCAGCAGATGGTGCTCATCAGCACACATTTCCACAGAGGTTTTTCAGTCTCAGTTCATCTCTATTACTGTGTTGACTCTTTAGAGCAGAGATTCAAAGAGGACTTTGCTAGCTGAATTTACTGAGGTAAAGCCCACCGAATCCTCCCCACCCCACACCCCCCCAGTTTTTCTCTCTTAACAGCTGACAGGGAGAAAGATGTCTGTTCCCCTCTCAGTTGGCTGCAGGGAGCCAGGGATTTTACCCCAGCTTAAAATCTGAGAGTGGAGGTGGGCAGCCCTTCCCAGCCACCATGGGGACTTGGTAACTCATGTTTGTTGATTTGGGTTGTCTTTCTGTTCCTCACCTTCCTGGGAATTGTGTAGCATTGTCCTGGTCTTCTGACCCCAAAGTAGGTCCCTCAGTCAGCTTTTGGCTTTTTCTCCATTGTTTTTGCCAGAGTGTTGAGCTCTGTCCATTATTCCTTTGCCATCTTCCCACAATCATCAATAAGGTTTTGACATATTTCCACAGTGATCCCTTATTCTAATGAAGTATTATATAGAGGAGGCTATTTATTAATACACTTCATTGTAAAGACAATGCATTTTAAATTAAACACATATAATAAGACCTTGTTGACCTACCACCCTTGGGAAATGAGTTATATCAAAAAACATGACTCATCGTGGTCTAAATACCTCTACTCCCTCCTTATTTTGTCTTATAATGAAGCCAAAGGCCACATGATGATCTATGGGGCCCTGTAATATCTGGTCCCTACCTCTCCTGTCTGTCCTTGCCCTCTCCAGCTCTCTCCCACCCCTTAGCCTGAAATATTCCCAGATGTGCACTTGTCCGGCTCTGTCACTTCCCCAAACCTTTGCCAAATGATGTCTACTGGCTGGAAATTGCATCCGTTTACCCCACCCAATCTAACTCACCTTGCTATTGATTTTACTACAATTCTTATCATCTTCCAGCATACTCTTTACTAATTTAATTATATTTTCAGTCTTCTTCCACAAAGGGTTATGCTCAATTTAGAGCAGGAATATTTTACATGATTTGTCCTGGATACCAATTACCTAGACAGTAGACACAGCGTAGTAGTGTTCATAAGTGTTTGTTGAAGGAAGTATGTTTTATAGATAACTGTAAAATCACTATTTCTGTCAACCAATTTTACTTTGAATCTTTTTACATGAAAATATTTCCCATGATTTTTGGATATGTGCATTCCCGTTATATATTCCTTCATTATTTTTAATTTCCGAAGGTGAACAAGAACAAATCCTCTTTGTAAAAAATTATTATAGGTAATGCTTAAGTTTACATCACCCTCAATCATAACCACCATAAGAAATCAGGTGCGTACCCTTCTAGAACATTCTCTACTTATTTATATACATTTGAAGTATTAAAAATGACTGTGGTGGCTTTGTGTTTTTGGGTAAATGGTATTATACTATGCAGATTCTACAACTTAGATTTTCTAGTAAAAATTTTGCCTCTGTGGCATACACATATTAAAACTTTAAACGCTATTTAAAATCCCATAGTGAGAATATACCAGTATTTATTTACTCATTCCCAATGCTGGACATTTTGACTTGCCATTTAGTAAATATCCCTTTTTTTGTGTCAAACTATTTCTTGAAAGTAAGTTCCAGAAGACTTTCTGAGTGATAGGATATTCATATTTTAAATGTTAAAAGTTACTGCCAAAAATGCCTTCCAGGGGCCTTGCTGGCTTAGACTCTCTCTGCAACAGATTAAAGCACTCAGCCCAGACCCTCATCTGCACTTGACATTAGAAAACTTTATAAATTTTGCAAAAATTTTTATAATTTGTGTAGAATTGATAGTTTTATAATATCTGAGTCTTCCCATAAACACAATATAGCTTTACATTCACTTAAGTCTTATTTTACAGACTTTATTAACTTTTTATAGTGTTCTCCCCAAAGTCCATGGTTATTTGGGTTAAGTATTATGGTAGGCATGTTTTATACATACTGCTACTGATTTGACTATAGTCTCTTTTTCTCTATTGCATTTCTTACATTTCTATCACCTGTGTTATAGAAAAGCTTATATTTTCCTTGCTGAAGTCTCATTTACATAGATTGCCACTTTGTTCTAGTGATACCCAGCTTCCTAGTTTATTGGCTGCTTGTAAGCAGTATAACTCTGGTTTAATATGTGTATATCTCAAGACCTGTTCTCAGCTTACTGAAGTAGCTAGGACCTACAGGACCATGTGGAAAAGGAATGGATACAGCGAACCTTCTTGATTTCAAGGGGAACATTCCTAAAGTATCACCCTTATTCGGAGTTCAGGATAATGGCTCTTATCAAGTTAAGAGATTTTTATCTCTTCCCACCTTGCAAAGAATATTTATCAAGAGTGAGTGTTAAATATCATCAATTTTTGCTATAATTTCTTACTTAAGTCTTTGATAAATTTCTGAATTTAGTGAATTGAATTAGTATTTTAGAAAACCAGATTTTGATTTTATTGCTTGTGGTAAATGTGAATGCTTATGGTTGAATGGTGGCCCCATGGTGTTTCCATGTTCTCATACTCAGAAACCATGAAAGTGACCTTATCTGAAAAAAAGGTCTTTGTGGATACAATTTTTTAAGGATCTTGAGATGAGATCATCCTGGGTTATCTAGGTAAGCTCCAAAATCCAGTGACAAATGTCTTTGTAAGGGACAGAAAGGGAGAATATGCAAACAGAGAGGAGAATGCCATGTGAAGATGGCAACAGAGAAGGGAGTGATGTTGTTACTAGCCACAAACACCTGCAGACCAGAAGCTGGAAGAGTCAAGGAACGCATTCTCCTCAAAAGCTGGAGAGAGAGCATGGCCCCATTGATACTTTGATTCAGACATACATCTGATCTCCTGAACTAAGAGGGAATAAATTTCTGCTGTTTTTAGCCACCTGGTTTGTGGTCATTTATTACTGTATTCTAAGAAACTAATGCATTGCTCAATCATACTTTTTCTCCCTATATCATTATTTTACCTTTAGCTACTAATTCTCCTACTTTCTTCAGAGTCATCCAGCTGTTTCATTTCTAAAATAAAAGTCCTTGGACTAAAAGATTAATTCATTTATAGTTTGTCTTTTTTCTGATAAATTCATAGAAGGCCAACAATTTCTCCTCTTGCATTCTAATTTGGCCATATTCAATAATGTTGAATAATCATTTTCACTGTTTCTAATTTAAAATAGTTTTCTTGTTTCTAATTTTTAAATGTGTCTAAATTTAAAATGGTAACCTCCATTTGACCTTCCTCCTGATAAAAGCTATTTAGAAATCTTAGAAGTCTGGAATTTTATGCCCACATTTTTATTGAATATTTCTAATTTCATGTTAATTTTCAGTGAGTGTGGCCTGTATGTAATCAAATTTTTTTATTTTTGGAAAAAATTTAGTTAAGTAAGAAATGATCAATTTTTGCAAATGTGGCACATGTATATGAAAAAATAATGTATTTTTTATTTGACAAAAGTCGTTTGTGTATGTACACATATTAGCTAAACATGTCACTTGAATCCTCTAAATTGCACATGCTTTTGTCTACTAGATCTGTTATGATCTGAGAAATATCTTTAAACTTCCATTATGATTGTAGATTCATCAATCCCTTCTTTTAGTTTTCTTTATTGTCTTTATATACTCCAGAGCTGTGTCTTTAAATATGTAAGCATGTGCCTAGAACATGTTTCTGATTTTTTCTTTGTTTTAATTTTTAAAAATAAACTTTATTTCAACTTCAAAAAATAAAATAACAGATAAAACATTTCTGTTTTTTTGTGTGTTGTTATTAAATATCTGCCTTTTAAAATTTTTTATCCAAAAAATTCTCTTTTGTTTTATGGTAATTGATCTGTTCTAGGTTCTAGTGCTGTTAACAAATGACCTCAAAGCTTAGTGGTAAAAACAGCAAAGGTTTATTTGGCTTATAATTTGGTAGGTCAGGAATTCAGGAAGGGCTTGGCTAGGCAGTTTTCACTTGGGCTCTCCTGTGTTGTTCCAGTCAGATGGTGGCTAAGGATTTGAGGTTTGACTTGGCTGAACTAATACAGCTGGTCATGATTTGAGGCTCTTGCCAGAACAACTATGTCTTCTCTAGCATGGTGGTCTCAGGGCAAGGCAGCTGGCTTAACCAGAAAGTGCACATCCCAAAGGAACCAGATGGAGCCTTCTTGATCGTTTCCGACAGAGCCTTCAGAGTCACATGACATCATTTCAGTCATATTTTATAAGCTGAAGCAGTCACACGTCCTCTGTAACACTTTAAAGCTGGGTGGATTGCAGATCATGTTCTCAAAGCTAATCCATTCCTGTGGGTGTAAAGCTTATTGTAGATGTGACTTTTTGGTTAGATTCAGTTAAAGGACCTTCCTACCTCACTTCAGTAGGGTATGACCCAGGGTGGGTCTTAACCCTCTTACTGGAGTTTTTAATAAATAGAGACATAAAAAGCTACAGACATGGAAAAAAGCCACAATGATAGAGAGAAGCTTCCAGAAGTTGAAATCAGTAAGCCTGTGAGAGAGAAAAGACAAAGACAGAGCAGCCCAAAGCAGACATACCAAAGGCCTGGAGGAGAGGGAAGAGGTGAGCTGCTCCACCATTATGCCCTGCCATTGCTTGATTGCCCACAGCTGAGGTTCGGGAAGAAGTGAGCCTGGAGGAGAAGGCAGAGTCCAGGAGAGCCACTAATGTGCCTTGCCATGGGGCAGGCATCCAGCATCACCAGCTGCCCACCTTCAGGGAGAGAGCTTCACATGATGCCTTGATTTGGACGTTCTTCCTAGCCTTAGATCTCCAAGCTTTTAACTGAATAAACTTCCATTGTAAAAGCCAACACATTTCTGGTATACTGCTCCCAGCAACTTTTAGCAAACTAAAACACCATCCCAAAGTCAAGGCAAGGGGACAGGAACCCTATTTCTCAATGAGAATGTCAAGAAAATGTAAAGCCACGTTTTAAAACCACTATAAACATATTCTGTAAATCTTTTGTTCCAAAACACATTATTAAGTGAAAAAAGAAAGTACAAAACAGTTTGTGTAAACAAGATGGAATTACATATATGTGTGTATGTGTGAGTGTACTTGCATTCACAGAATACTTTAGGAAGAATATTCCAGAAACTGATCTTATTGGTAACCTCTGAGGAGAAAAATTATAGGACTGGAGGACAAGATGGGAAGCAGACTGTGTAATCGTTTGTACTTCTGACTTTTATACTTTTGGAAAGTTTGCCACATGAAAATAAAATTTAATTTAACAATAAAAACTTAAAAGCTGTTTGCTGGGAGAAGATATATCCAAAGCATATAATTCACAAAGCATTCTTTTTCAAAGTTTTATAAAGAACTCACACACATCACTAAAAAAAAAAAAAAAAAAAAAAATCCAATACCCAATTTGGAAAAGAGCAAGCCAAGGATATTAAGTCACTTCACCAAATAACTGAAAAATAAGATTCGCTATGTCGCTAATCATTGTTAGTTGCTAGCTGAAACTGCAGTGAGCTATGGGCATATTGACCAACATTGAGAGTATCACAATACCAAAAACTGGTGAAACAAGTTGCAGAAGGATCCATTCAGCATGCTCCCGGTGATGCAAATTCCCAAAGTCACACAAGACAATGCCTATATTATGTATGTGTATACACATGTGGGAAAAATACCAAAAAAGAAAAAAAACATGAGAGAGATACTGACCCATTTTAGGGTGAGGAGGACTTTTGGCAGGGAGAGGAAGTATTGGGATCAGGAACGGGCACGAAGGAGGCTGGAGACCCGTGGGTACCACTTAATTTCTTTAAGAAACAAAGATCTCAAGAAAGTAATCATAATGTTAATTCTTTTTATATCTGGGTGGTAACCAGAACTAAACATTAGTTCTGGTTTTATCTATGCTCTTCTGTCAAATTGGAATATTTTGATAATGGAACAGAAAGAAATTTTAAAGGATCTATGACATTCATCACTATTTAAATAATAATCTAGACAATCACCATTGAGAGTGAACAATTGACCCAATCTTTGCTTGCTGCTTTGGGATGAAATGGGTGAGAGTTAGGTACAAACAGTTGTGAAAGGAAAAACAGTCTCCTTGTCTTCTGGTAAGCAATGGGCTTATATTTGTGTGTTTCTGGAATCACAAACTGATACCAAGAAAAGTCACCTTGTCACCTAAGTGTCACAATTCCACACAAAAACTGTAGCAAAAAAAATGTTTTGAATCTTTAAATTACTAAGTCAACAAAATGTGTGAATATACTTGAATTTTAAAAATTCTTTTTTAGAGATTTATACAGTGAGTATAGGTCCTCAAAATATATCATTAAAATGACCATTACTAGAAGCAATTGATTCTTTGTTTCTAAGTGTTCACTCAACAGAAGATCTCTTCCAGCCCTTTAATAATTAAGGCAAGGCCATTTTTTTTAGTTTATTACTTTAAACACATTGCTTTTGTTTTCAACATCCTACTTTTCCCCTCGCAGTCACACAGTCACCGTGGAAGCAACCATTTTCCATGATGTTGCTTTCTTGGCACAGTTGATTGAATCAGAATTGGGAAACTAAGAAAGTTGGGTCAACTAGAGTTTTTCTCCAAAATTTTTGGCAAAAAGTATTCTGTAATGAGAGAGGAAGATGAAGACCATATGGGGCATGGGGAAGAGGGAGAGGAAGTCTAGTTCGTTTTTCCAGTTTTTCCTATATTCCTTGTTTTTTGTGTGTCTTAGTTGTTTTGTGAGCTGTTCGAATGCTTTTCTGAGAAATCCCTCCCCTCTTCTTATTTACTTAAGTTAGATTTCTTTAATTTGCAAAAAAGTCCTTCATGAGTACTCTCACTGGTTGTCATTTATTATATGTACAATAAACAAAAAATTTCTTTTAAAATGTGGCACTGGTATCTGATTAACTTTTTTACATCAAAACTTTAGTTAGGGACGTGGACTTGGCCCAGTGGTTAGGGCGTCCGTCTACCACATGGGAGGTCCACGGTTCCAAACCCCGGGCCTCCTTGACCCGTGTGGAGCTGGCCCATGCGCAGTGCTGATGCGCGCAAGGAGTGCCCTGCCACGCAGGGGTGTCCCCTGTGTAGGGGAGCCCCACGTGCAAGGAGTGTACCTCTTAAGGAGAGCTGCCCCGTGCAAAAGAAAGTGCAGCCTGCCCAGGAATGGCGCCGCACACATGGAGAGCTGACACAACAAGATGACGCCACAAAAAGAAACACAGATTCCTGTGCCGGTGACAACAACAAATGCGGACAAAGAAGACGATGCAGCAAATAGACACAGAGAAGAGACAACCGGGGCTAAGGGGGTGGGGAAGGGGAGAGAAATAAATAAATAAATCTTAAAAAAAAAACACAAAACTTCAGTTAAATAGTGGCTTCTATTGCACAATAAAGAATAAATTTTACATAATGGGGTTATTTCCTGACACATTGATTTTGATAAAACGCCATCCATCCCATTGCCCCATTTTATCCGACTGGTTCAGAGAGATGGAGTTCAGGGACTCAGGGGATCAGTGTGATGACAAAAGTCTTGTCTTTCACCTTTACCTGAAGGCATTTCTTTCCAGCATAGCGAATCAAATAAAGCTCTAGTTGTTTTAATATCCAAAGAATACAGACTCCCTTTGTAATTGAATTCTTTTTTGTTAAAAGCCAGCAATAAGCATAGTTATGTTGTATCTTCAGCAAAGCAAAAAGAAATCTCATACTCAAGAATGTACTTTGAAACAATACTGCTAACTACAGTCAATGGTTTGGTGCATTATTGGCTATTTTGAAAATTACCTATTGCCACCAAAGGCATCAGTTGCTATCCATAACCAATGAATGATAAATGTTTACTGAACACTAATTACATGCTGGGCACTACATCAGGTGGTCTGGAGCGGTGATACTCAAATAGGATTCCTTAGAGCCAGCTCCTTAGAGGTGAGCCAGTCCCAGAAACCAGGCCACGTTATACGACGTGTTGTGCTATGGTAGTGCTCTGGGTGGGAGGGGTGAGAGCTGAGCTCAGGACTCCAAAGTAATGTGCCTAATAATTTTTAAAAGAAATCACGTGGTGCGAGGAGAAGCCAGGAGGCTAGGTCTCTTGGCTCCCACCCTTATTTAACCACAGATGCTTCATTTGAACTGCTTTACATTTTAGACTCATTGAAAGATTCAATTTGAAGGAAGGGTGACATCATTAAAAAGTAAGTTTAAGAGCCACCACTTTAGGGACTTGAAAGAATTAAGAAGCACTACAGCTTCCCTGAGAGAGCCACCTAACACTTTCACTAAGAAGACTGGGTTTGTCCCGGCGTTACTGGTTTACTGTGGAGTTTCATCTTGGTGGGCTCTACAACCAAAAGAACTTGCTTTTTCAAGCATCCCTTCACCTGTGTTATGCTGGATCCTCTTTTTCCTGCTGCATACGGAGTACTATAATGAGAGAACAGATTGTGTAGCTTTCTAGTCACACCAGGCTACCCAAAGGGTCTCACTGGAGTATTTCAGACTTGGTCCTGTTTGCATTTAAATGTTCATCTCATTCCTCAAAGCCCTTCTTGCTCCCACCCCAAGCTTTCTAGAATAATCCATGTTTCAGAGGTTTCGTGGGATAGGGGTGTGTAGGATTTGCTCCAGTGTACCTCCCTTGCTTGTCTTTTCTAGGTGCTAGTTGGTCCCACTTTTTGGGGCAGAGACTAAAAAAGAAAGCAGCGAGTATGAACCTTGGCACAGGGTGAGGTCCAGGGAACTTTCACTCCCCTGACTACGAGTTGGCTCTCTAAGGGTGTGGCTGTTTGATATTATTTATGAATTCCAAAAAGAGATATGGATTATGTCTGTAAACCGGTATGGTCCTCTGGGGGTGATACCCTTTGATTGATTTAAAGTCAAAGATTTTGCACTTACTTAATTAAATCAATTCTGGGCCTTTGATTTGACTGATTTGGGCTATGCTCTATAAATAGACACTCAATCAAGAAGACACACAGGGGAAGCGGATGTGGCTCAAGCGATTGGGCTCCCATCTACCAAATGGGAATCAACCCAGGGCTTCCTGGTGAAGGCGAGCTCACCGGCGCCACAGAGAGCTGGCAGCGGGCGCCCCAGAGAGCTAGTGCAGCAAGATGACGCAACAAAGGGAGACACGCAGACATAGGAGAACATGCAGCGAAAGGACACAGAGAGCAGACAGCAAGCACAAGCAGTGTGTGTGTGTGTGGGGGGGGGAAATAAAAAAGGGAGAGAATAAATAAAATAAATCTTAAAAAAAAAAGAAGAAGAACAGAGGAGAAGATACAGAAGGAGAAAAGAGAATGAACTTTGTCAGTTTTGATCCTGGAGCCCTGAGGGAAAGATGAGCCATTCACTTGATAGTTAACAGCTGACCTTGTGAAGAGAACAGAGCAGCTGAGAAGCCCTGAGAGACCAGCCCTATGTCAGCCTACAGCTGAGATCAGAAGCTGAGCCCACAGAGCCTTAAGAGGAAGAAGGAAGGAGAACCGGGAGAGATCACCTGCCATCTTGCTTCAACATGTGGCAACAGAGTTTAGAGAGGAAGTAACCTTGAGGTGGACTTTTTAGGGCCTTGTAACTAAGCTTCTACCCTAAATAAATACCCTTTATAAAAATCAGCAAATTCTGGTACTTTGTATGAGCACCCCTTTGGCTGACTAATACAAAGAGCTTGGCAACCCTGGGTAGTGGCTCATACACGCCAGGAGCTCACCTCTCCACCCAAGCACACATCAAGCCAGGGGGAGAGTGCCTCATTAGAACAAGGTGTCTGTGCATTGTTGTTATTATTATTACATCACAATCATAAATTAATAGCAATGTAATTTTCAAGAAAGAAACAATCAAAAGGGAATAGAGAGTAATTCCCTTGCATTTTAAGCTCAGAGGGATGTTTCTGGTCTTCAATATCTCTATCTTAAAATTAAAATATTAAAATTCTGTGCTTCTCTAGTTTAAGGTTCATCATGGCATGTTGATTTTATCTTTTATTCACACTGGAAATGCAGGTTTCCAACACAGAATACACACACTGATGCATTATATACACTGCCAAAGAAACTCTCCCTGTTCCCAGATACTGCTAACTAGATATTTTCACCCAGATTATTTGTAGACATTATCTGTGATATCCCCTTTTCTGGTCTTACCCATCCTCATTTAGGAAAAACTGGGCGTTCCAAAATAAACAGTCCACATAGGCTGCCCAATTTCCCAAATAAATTAAACGTGGACAGCTGGGAGTTGGCCACATAATATTTGCTTATTTGAATTCCCAACAAACCTTAAAATTTTTTCCTAATGTTCCTCTTCAGTATATTGGGATAGCAACATTAAACTGCTTTTAAGATGCTTGTAGGGACTATGTAGTCATTTTGTCATAAAACCTTAGTTGAGCCCTAACTTGACTTTAGACTCTTTTACTTAGCTACCTGGGTTCGTATTTATAAAATTATGAAGCACAGTCAAAATTTTTCAGAAATCCCTATGCCTCTCAAAATGCAATAGACACATTTCCAACAGTTTATATTTCTACAGTGAAGTATAAATTCCAAAAAGGAGGCTAAAATTTGGTTGGCAAGTCTCAATCTTACCATATAGACCCATTTCCACAGGGATGACGACTGAGTTTAACATTTAGCCATAGGAGAGAGGACAGAGGCACTTTAGAAGAACTGGAAATGAGAGAATTTGCTATAGACAGAGACACAGAATGCTCAAAGCAAGGCATTTCTGGCAACTTTGGGTACTACCATGAAGGAAACATTTATTGGTGTGACCTTTAGTTTAATGCATGAAGGTTTATATGACTGAGTAGAACCACAGGATTCACGTTTGCAGTAATGAAAGATGCATAGTAATGAGGTTTTTCTGCATTAAAATATCCATTAGGTAACTGCACGTTCGCCAGTTTAGGTTACAGATATATCACAAATCAAAGCCAATGATGCCTCCTTTGTACCAATAACAATGTACAAAGTAAAAAGTATAAATGTAAAAAAAAAAAATGAATAGAGAATAAAATGCATGTTTCAAAGCTAGAGAGTGATAATCATGGAAATTTTCTGGAAGGGATAGCTGAAAGGCAGTGCAAAGGCTCGGAAACCATAGGGAGCAGCACAATCTCATAAATACTAAAGAAGAATTATTGCAAATTCCCCACCAAGACCATTACATGTGTCAGAACTCAGGAAATTTAGGAAAAAAGATTTAAAGCCTGAGATGATGCCTGCCAAGGATGAATGTGCCCCAGTTTCATGAGGAAACCATCATGGGGCTGATTGCTGCCAACCACCAGCCTCTGAAGAGTCCACTGACCCATGCCAGCTCCTAGCAGTGCTTCCGGAAAAATCAGATAGGCAGAGGTAAAGGGATAATGCTCACCTTGTCAAGAATTGCTATTGGGAAAGAAGACCCATATTCTCTGTAAGGGCGTGATCTTACAGGCACTTGGTGCACAGTTGCTTGCAACCTATGTGGCCAAACCACTTGTAAGCAATGGGGTCATAAAGGTCAAAGAAGGCAACTCTACTATACTATCTGCAAATGTCAGGGAGACCTGTAGGGGACTTCACCAGTAGTGGCCAAGCCCACCCTGAATCTAAACACTCATAAGCATCCCCAGAAAGCTCTTCATCTCTGGGATTCGGCATTCTTCCATAACCAGGAAGTGCTTCATTTGGGTGGTTAAATATGGTAAAGCACTTTCTGTCAAGCCTTGTCCTTCCTTGGATTGATTCATGTGGCATGACAGACCAGACTTGCTCTTCCCTGAATCGTGCCCAGCCATGGCCACTACCAAGAGAAACAGTGTGTACCACTTGTTTTGCCTGCCTGGGAAGCAGGGGATGGTTGAAAATGTACTATAGCGATTAAGAAAACAAAGTGCCATCTCCCTGTGGTCTAGAGCAGCCACTAGATTTTTAAAAATCTTTTGCCACTCTGATATTCTCAGCAACTTGCTCAATCCCATGTAAATCAACATGGTTACGTGTTGTCCAAGCAGCATTTTCTCCATATTGTTTCAAACACAGTGCCATTATAATCACTTGCAATTGACCAGTAATTGTTGCAGAAGCTGGCCTCGCTCTGCCAGTGCCACCCAGTTGCTGGACGACACCCAGTCAAGTGCAGTAAGTTCCAGAATCCAATCAAAGCTAGGCCCCCATTGGTATCCAAGTTCCTCATTAGTAAGTTGAGCCAGAATTCGCTTCAATGCAATACCCCCCACTTACAGAGCACATACAATGGTGCTCGATTGTAGCTGTGATTCAGGTCCCCAAAATGCCTCCATAGGAAAGCTCAATAGGAGACTCAGCTGCGGTCATTAATTCACATCCCCAAACCTTGTGTTTGCTCTTGGCTTGAAAAGCGATGTAGATTAATGTGCCTGCATTCCATCTAGAAAATGGGAAGAGTAATGTTTTCCTTTGGGAAGATGAGTATAATCCTAACTCAAGAAAAAAAGCTAGAGTGCCTCGTCCAGCCTGAGCAAAGTGGGAGAAGAGCTCTGGGAAGGATAACCGTCTCTACGTGTTCATGCTCTTGGCTTGTGATTAACTTTGAATCACACATGGAAAGCGCAGACACACAATCCCTCACTAATTAAGCCTCGACAATTTTCCTATCTTCTTGGCTATTCAGAAAGCAAATGAGAACTTATTAGGAGGATGGTCTTGGCCAAACTACCGAATATGCTCTACATAAAACGACATTAATAACACAAAGCGTCCTTGGCCTGTGGTTACGAGTATTAGACAGAGTCGGTGTACACAGCAGGTTTGCTCCCAGATAAAACTTCCCACACCATCTATTAGTAAGGATGGTGATAATAATAGTAACTGGCCTGGATTGATTGCTACTGAGAAATCAAATGCCGTGTGCCTCACATTCCCAATTTAGCACATGATATTCACCCCTCTAGAATTTACCAAACCTTGAAAGATTAGTTCATTGCAACGCAAGGGCTCTGTTGACCACGTCTGTTTAAGCAGTGCCTCTCGGCAATTCTCGCTAGTACTCGGATGCTGAGCACACTGCACACATCATCCTGGGCACTTGTGACTTCCTATATCTTTAATCATGACAACAATTCAGAAAATTATCCTAACGATGCAAGCCTTTGAGAGACGTTAGGTTACAGTTTTTCCCATAAAAATAGAAGCACTTTTCAGCAAGTGGACCGAGTGTGCATGTCAGTGTGCCAGGCGGCTGCTGATAAACAGGAGAAGTTCCAGTCTGTTGGGTGAAGGATGTGTCATCTCTCTCTGGTGCTTTTGGCTTCCCCCCAGCGCTCCTGCCACGCACACTGAAACTTGGTAAGGGGACTGTTCATAAAACAGACCTTTCCCTTCCCACTTGTCATTGCTTCCTCAACGTCACCTTTTGTGCCATAATTATTCATTTATTTCAGTTCATCTTTTCTTTCATATTAATTTGCTTCCATTCTCTCTTCCAGCATATTCCAATGACTAGAAAAATAGGAGAATCTTTTTAGAGGGCTGGTGTGTGTGCGTGCATTTCTGGGTGTACATGCATGTGTGTGAGAGTGTGTTTCTGGGTGTGTGTGTATGGAAGGATTTCTTTGTGCTTTGGGAATGGTAAGAAATGGCAGAGCCGAGCATTCAGAGATAAAGGTGATGATGGAGTTCTTTTGCCTTTTCTGTGTAGCTGCATGGCAACATCATACAGTCTGTAGCGGATCCAAACATATGCTTATGTCCATGACAGGGTCTTCACTAGGAATGGTCCCTATTTGTAAAATTGACTCTCGAAGGTAACCAAGAAGGGTTTTACTCCAAACCTTGCTCCCATTATTGCTTTTGCTTCTGAGCAAGATCGTTCAACCTGCTTTCCCGGTACTCAGCGAGTTTCCTGGTTGGTGTTTGTGTAGTGTTATGAAGTGTGACAGTGTGATGGAGGTGCTTTTTGTCCTGTAGGTTTACATGTTTGTAAATGATGGCACATCATCAAGCCCTTCATATCCCAGGACTCTTAGGGAAACATGGACAGCAAGCATTAAAAATGATCTTAGAATATGCATTTGCCCTCACATCCAGAAGGAAATTTACACCATTTTCTTTATGTGTCTAGTAGATTAATATTGCTTTTATGTTAATACACGAGTTTATTATTCTTGTTATCTTCATTTAATGTCCTAAGGAGCCAGGTGAGGCGATTTTGCAAGTTTAACGATCGCTGGCATAAAGTACATGTGAGGGTCGCTCAGGACGCACCATCCGCTTCAAGGCACTTTGCCAAAAGAGCCTGGAGTTAATTAATTAATACTGGGAAATCCCCTGCCAGTCCCAGCTTTGAGAGACAAAAAAAATAATAAGAGTCTTCTAGGCTGTAGGCCAACACACCTCTTCTGTAAAAATTAAAAGCCAAATCAGAACTCTGATATGAAATAACCCCATTCAAAGCATAGCTAATATAGAATTCATTATATGGGATAAAGGAAAAATACATGGTGGGCCTGGCAACTTTCTGGTCCAATATATGACATCTGTATCCTTCTCTATCACAGATCAAGTTACCTTTATATCAATGTTGGAGTTAGTCTTCGTTGCCCAGCTGCTAAAACAAATACCATATAGTTTGTTAGCTTAACAATGTCAATTTTTTTTAACAACAGGGATTTATTGGTTTGTAGTTTTGAGAAGTCCAAAGTCAAGGCTTCAGCAAAGTAGCACTTTCTCCCTGAAGACTACAGTGTTCTGGTGTTGGCCACCAGCAATCCTTGCTTCTTAGTCTTTCCATCACTTGGTAATACATGTGGTTGGGTCTTCTCCTTCCTCTTCAGTGTTCTACTGACTTCCACCTTCTTTCCCTGTGGCGCTTCTCAGTGATCTCAAAGATCCCCATGATCTTCTCAATAAGGCCTCCAGGAATAGGATTAAGACGTCTCTTCAGTCAGTTGGCCACACCTTAACTAAAAATAACACTTTCAAAAGGTCCTATTTACAAGGGGTTCAACCCACAGCAACGGATTAAGATTAAGATCCTGCTTTTCTGGGGTATACAGCTCCAAGCCACCATGGAGTTTATTTTGATAAAACAGCTTAGATGGCCGTGACATCACCTTCTCCATATAAAGAGGCCAGGTCTGGGCATGCTCTCACTCAACCAGCAGATGGAGGCTTGGGCAGGTGAGCACCCACCTGACTCTATCTCGAAATAAACCCTATGCTAGGGCCATGGGCAAAGAACTTGAAGGGGTAAAATGTTGAAAGATTCCTCGTCTGCCCTTATCAGCTATTTATGTGTGGTATGTCATTGTGTGTGCAAAAAAGGCAAAGAGATGGCAACCTAGAGAGAGAGAAAGAGAGAGACTAAGAGACAAGGAGAGAAAGAAAGAGAAGAAAGCCACAGAGACAGAGAGACATAGAAAACTAGAGACATACTCAGAGACACTGGGAAATAGCAAAAGATAGACAGGGAGATGCAGACAGAACAGAAGACAGGGTAAGGAGAAACAAGCACTTTTTGGTCAACTCTTCCCTGTTTGAATGGCTGGTTCTCGAGAAGTTTCCCCAGCTGCAGTCGCCGTGCACTGCTTCCTGCGATTAAGTGACCTTATGTAATTTGCTGTTTCCATGCCCCTCTGTTAACCTTTGTCTGCCAAACAATCTGAGAAGCTGACAGCCTTGACTGACAGAGGTAGATTTATAACAGCACACGGACACAGCATCATATCAACCCACGTTCACTTGACACTCTAAAGTGTGTGTGTGTGCATACATACATGCCCTGTCGCTTCAAGAGCCATGTGGATCATTGTGCATGCCTACAAGTGAACATATGAACATACACAGATAACCAAATATGAATACATCCAACCTATCATGGCAGTGAGAAATGATGAGGGAGAAAAAGTAAACGTAACATGGTCAGGGGTAGGACAGTTATGTCTATATAGACAACACCTGGCAAAAGGGCTGAGAAAGTAGCTCTGCCATAAATGTAGTGAACAAATGAATGAATGAATGAATGATAACACATCATTGTATTTATCAAACACTGATCAAATTTGTTTACCAGTTTCTTCAGAGGAGACAAGTTTGTTTCTCAGCACAAAGCAACCGGAAAACTACTTTAGGGTCATGATTTTATGTTGTGGGTGAGCAATTGGCCTTACTTAGTCACCTCAGTTATCTATTAACAGGGTCCCTACCCAAATTTGTTCATGTGTAACAAGTACTCAGTAAATATTCTGGGGAGTAGAGGAGAGAAGGAAGGGCTCCTCTACTCATTCCAAAACCATCGAATAAAAAGTTAAAGAATTTTGGTAGATAATTCTACAGTGAAAATTGTTTCACCCAATTGAAGCATTGGATAAGTGGTAATGATAAAGTTTATGTAGATTATTGAGAAAATGAAAAATAGGCTTATAGATTTACTTTAATTCTTTTTTTTAGAAAGCCTATGCTATACCTCACAGCTACCCCTTATTACATGTGATGTATTTCTGCTAAGCAAGCTAAAGAGTAATCAAAATAGATTTTCTCTTTGGGAGAATTAATACTGCTCACAGAGCAGACATATTGGATGGATTGGCTTCAGTTTTGATCATGGTCTCAATTTGTGCTGTCCTGAAGTATCTTTTTTTTAATTCTAAGAACTATAATTACAAAAATTACCTGCAACAAACATCTTGAAATCCTGATACCTTGTTAGGTTTTTTTTTTCACATTCCATTTAAGAGAAAAGAGCTTTCATAAGAAGTCACATTGCCTCACACCTCAACTCATTCATTTTTTGTGCTACTAGAAGGTAGCTCCTAGGAGTACCCAATGCACCTCATTCTTTTAGCCAAAATTTAGTGAGCCCTGCTTGTGTGACAGGCAGAGTATACTGTTTATTCAACAAGCCTATAGGGCTTTATTATTATCTCCATTTTGTAACTGAGGAAACTGGTTCTCAGCAATCTTGACCAACTTGTCCCAGAATTCAGAGCTAGTGAACGAGATGCAGGATGTGGCTTCAGGTTTATCTGTCCCTGGACGTCACGTTCTCAACCATTGGGCTAACGTCCCCTTGCTTGGGCTGAGGAGAAGAAGGCAATGATGCTCCATATACTGAGATGTGTTTCTGAAGAGTCAAAGAGGAAATTCCTCCAGTGAGGTTAGCCTAAATGCCTCTCAAGAGAAAGTTTTCTGCAGTTTCTTGTGTAGTTATTCATTCTACCAGAATAAGACTTGCATAGCATTTTCTTTTAGGAAAAAAAAATAAATGAAAAGGTTAAATAGAAAAGACAAGTGCTGAGAGGAACACCACTGAGAATTCTTTAAAGAAAGCTCTCCACTCAGCGGGAACTCCTATAGTTAGCCACTGAGTCAGACACATTCCTCACCTAGGATACCAGAGGACTGAGGGAACAGGTTGCAGTTTCAGGTGAAGGGAGACAAGAGATGATTTGAAATAAAAGAAAGAAAGGCACTCTAGAACAATAGAATTCTTGAAAGAAGCGAGAGGAATGAAAAGGTAATGCCAAAGTAAAGTCAGCAAAAGCAAATTAGGAGAAGAAAAAGGAAGCCTAAAGAGAAGAAAAACAAATTTCGGAGATAAAAAGTACAGCATGCTCATCGAGAGCTTTCCTTACATTTGATAACTTTGAAACTATAAAGCTCCTTTTACTAAAAACAGTTGTGCCTTATGTAAATTTTTGTGTACCTGGAAAATAGGGGTCTTTTGCTATTGGAACTTGGAAACAAATAGCAGGTTTATTGACTATTAATCATTGCATCATCTAATTTTTATCGGAATAGAAACGTTTCTGTAAACCCTCAGAGAAAGTCAGGGTCTCGATGTCTGTGGAAGACAGTTTCTTTGGAGAGTGAGTGACCGTACTACAGGAGAGGCCCTTGTCAGCTGTAACCATCTCCAAGATACCACAGGAGGGTCCATTTGCTCTCTTGGGCTGGACAATAAAAATGGAATTAAACTGTGTAAGAAGGGCATGATATATGTTAACTCTGTACTTTCTGCATGATTTTTCTGTAAACCTACAACTGCTCTAATAAAAAATGATAAAACCTAACTTAGCACTGAAGACAAAAACCTATTTTACATTTTAAGTTTAATTTTACATTCCCTGTGACATTTGATGTCACAGTTTGGTTGAAACCCTTTGCACCTTTCTTCCACACTTCAGTAAATAATATTTAGCTTCTTCGTTCTCGGATTTATAAAATACAGAGATAGCTAAATAGATAGACAGATGAATAAATTTCCAGTAAAAATAATCATATTTGACAGACTTTCTTTTCTAACTTCATTGTTTCCAGTGGTGTATGATTTAAAATGTGAAGGAAAAATTTTATTTCACTGGATTCACATTGTTTTTAAAATGCATTTTTGCGGATCAAAGGGAAATTGCCCACGTGTGTAACTCATTTTTTTAGAATTTTCATAGAAAGAGCACTCTGTTAAATAGAAATGTGGATCATACCACTAGAGAATTTAAATTCAGATACTATACAGAGAAACAGTGAATTTGGATTTGGCTTCCTTTTTTTCCTGATCTACAGTACATTTTTTATTTAAAAAAAATGATCTTGCCTTGCTTTAGGAATCTGTTGAAGAATGTTTCTAAGCATTGAGGTCTATGTGTGACTAGGAGGCTTTTTATGTCACTCTTCTCAAAAATCAAACCCAGGCAAATGTCTTTGAAAGGGACCTGTGAAGAAATTGTTTTCCCAAAGCTACCTCTCATTGTCTGTTTTTCTTCCAGTGATTGTTGGAGTTCCAAGCTTCTGATCGAACTAGCCTCCCTGCTCTGGGTCATCATTGCCCACAGCAGTCTCTGATAACTCAAGATGCCCTCTTCATCTACCAACTTGCTAGTTCCATGTTCCATATTTCTGAACTAGTTCCACCCACCCTCCATCACCACCACTTTATCTCTCGGAGGCAATAAAAATTAAAATGTTGCCACCATTTGCTGGCTAAAGAACAGAATTACAGTATTCCAAAAGCATGTTGTGAAAAATGAATTAGTCTTAAATGACCACTTGTCTGATTTCTTTGCTTCAATACTGCCAAATTTTATTTCTAGAATTCCATCTCATTTCCTGGATTTTTTTTTCATTAGGTGATCTTGATCTCAGCTATCTGATCTGTCTACACAGCTGCCTCCGGATATCTTTTGGTTGACCAAAATGAAGCTCATACTTGACACTTCCAAAATGGAATGCACACTCTCTTTCTAAAACAAAGTCAAACAAACAGTCCTTGCACAATACCTACACTGTTATCTGCCTTTGCAAATCCATCAATAATCTTATTGCTAAAAACCTGCACTTCTGTTTTCACCTTCTCCCAGGTCCCCAGTGGAGATCCTCTCTGAGCAGGACATTGAATATCTTCCAGACTAATCATCCTACCACCCCTGACTTTTCCTTCAATCCCTTCTTCACAGGGCAACCAGCCACGTGATCTTTGCAGACACAAATCTGATCCTTTTCCCTCTAGGCTCCCATCCCTCCGAGCCTTCCCACTGTAGTCAGGCTAAAGACCACAATCCTTGCGTGCCCCTCATTTTCTCTCCCACCCCAATTCCTATCTTGCTTGGCTTTCCTCCAGCCATACTGTAGAAGCTCCCCAAAAATATTCCTTATTGCCCCTCCACCTACCTAACTTTTACTTGGAGAGTCACCAAGAAACAGAAATATGGCAGATAGGATTCTCCAGGAATATTGCCCTTGTTTTTAGGTGGAAATATCACAGAATTCACAGAGCTAACTCAGGAACCAGGCCTCAACTTTCCACTCTGGAAGAAAAGAAAGATGTACATGGCTACCTGGATTAAAGCAATTCCCTGAGTGTTAACCAGAGAAGGGAAAAGTTATGGAAAACCCACTAGCCCCAGGTTGGCGTGGGCTGAGAAGATTTATGGAAGTCTTGCTTCCTGTTTGTCAATAATATATGTAAATTTCCCATGAGAGGAAATACATGAACAGTGGAAAATGGACAAGAGAACACGCTTTCTGACATTCAAGGATAAAGTACTTATCTAGGGTCCTAAACCCTCACAATACTCAATCATGCATTCAATTATTTTTTTTCTAGCTCTTAAAAATAACAGAAATACCATCTCTCTTCATCTTCTATGATACTGACACAAACCAGTTTCTAACAAGTCTACCAGTGCTTTCAGAAACATATACCTTTATGTGTTTCTCAAAAATACGGGGAAATCATTTTGAGAAATTCCTTTCTTCAAAATCTTTCAAAACCAAGTAAAGATGTTTGTTTTTTAAAGGTTGCTTAATGATCATTCCTTTTGACATTACATGAGGGAAAGTCAACAATGTGACATTTGCCATAAGAAAAACAGAAAGATGGGACTGAAAAATACAATAACAAGAGCTGCCACCGCACCAGCCAGTAAGTCTGGGATGATTTCTCGGTGCAATTTGTTTCCTTTAGTCTGGCAAAGGTTTTGGCTCCCGTTTCATGTTCTTTGATCATTATTATGCCTGTCTACTAGTAGAAACTGCAAGTACTCTCTCTGCCTTTCCATCCTGGAAGAGTGAAAAGAAAAAAATGAGGCAAATCTGCTTGATACATGGGTTTTCAAAAAAAAATACCACTGTTGACTTGAAAGGCCCAGAAGGGTAACTTACTATACATCCTGATTGACTAGATAATTCTTTAATTCTTTAGTCTATTCCATATGATGCTGTGTGAGATGTATGGGGCTGAACTCAGAAGGACATACCATGTGCTCTCTTGGGACTAATTTGTCCAGGGAAAGTCATCCACATTATTGCTGATAGAACCAGCATTTCAAAGAGGTATCAAAGCTTCTCTGTTTACAGTCATCCCTTCACTAAACAGCATCACAGGGTGCCTCAGCCTCAAATACAGCAGGTGAACAAACCATGCTTCTCTAGCCGGTGGTTTTTGAATAACTACCACATGACTATGTATAACAAGCTGTAGCCTAATGGGTTTTTCCACTTGTTTCCTTTTGTTGCCCTAATTTTAAGGCCAAGTTCATATAAAAGTATATTTTATGCCCTTTTCATATGGTGACTAATTGTAAGATTGTCAGGATGAATTGGACAACATTTTTCAAAGAGAAATAACGTTCTCAAGGTGAACTATTTTTAAATGTAGAGAAAATGGTTCATCTATGTCAAAGGATTTTCTTTTTAATGACATATTTTCCCATGATTTCTGATGTACAATTAAATATATAACTTTGTATTTAAGGTTTTTATTAATTAGTTCTAGCACAGCTCAATTAGGAGAGTTTCATTGAATTCCAATTATAAAATTAGCTTACAGAGTGAATTAGTTTTATTTATTTAATTTTATTTTTTTAATTTCTCTTCCCTTCCCTTCCCCATCCCTCCCTCCCCCCAGTTGTCTGCTCTCTGTGTCCATTCGCTGTGTATTTTTCTGTGACCGCTTCTATCCTTACCAGCGGCAACGGGAATCTGTGTTTCTTTTTGTTGTGTCATCTTGTGTCAGCTGTCTGTGTGTGCAGCGCCATTCCTGGGCAGGCTGAACTTTCTTTCATGCTGGGCAGCTCTCCTTGCGGGGCACACTCCTTGCGCATGGGGCTTCCCTACGGGGGGACACCCCTGCGTGACATGGCACTCCTTGTGCACATCAGCACTGCACGTGGGCCAGCTCCACACGGGTCAAAGAGGCCCAGGGTTTGAACCGTGGACCTCCCATATGGTAGACGGATGCCTTAACCACTGGGCCAAGTCCGCGTCCCTGAATTAGTTTTATATTGCTGCATAACAAATTATCACAAACCTAACAGCATAAAATAACACGTATTTGTTAGAACTCATAGTTCTGTAGATCAAAAGTTCTGGCACAGCATGACTGGGTTCTCTACGTGGGGTCTCAAGATGGACATCAAGTCATTGGCAGGAGCTGGTCTTATCTGGTGCTCAGGATTCTTTTCCAAGCTCATGCAGGTTAGGGTAAAATTCAATTCCTTGTGGATATAAGACTGAGGTCCCTGTTCCCTCACTGGCCGTCCCCAACTCCTAGAACCTGTTCTCAGTCCTTGCCGTGTGGCCTCCTCCATCCTCAAAGCCAACCAAAGAAGCTCTTCTTCACAGGCCACCTAGGAGAATCTCCTTCTTAAAGTCAGTGACGCCATATAACATCACCTGATTCTGGAAGGGGATGCCATCATAATCCCCATCCTAGTTTGATGCAGGGCGTGAACTGCAGGGGGTGCAGATCTTCCACACAAAAATCCATGCAAAGATTTGAACTTCTTTTTGAGGCACGGCCAATTCCACAGATTTATCTGTTGGCTTTTTCCTCTGAGGAGTTTGGATTCAAGCACGGTGTATGGGGAGGGTACTGGACTGAAAGTCGGGGGTCCAAGGCGATGAGGCTCAGCCCACTCTTGCAACACTGAGCGATGAGCTCAGGCCAGCCCAGGACACTCCTGCACAGCCTCTGTAGGGTGCCCCTGAGGTTACTGCTCTGAGCTGCCATCTCTCTCCCCTCTGTTACCCCTTCTCTAGTTCTATTTTAGTTGCTTGGATGTTACTCATTTTTGTGGATCTTTTGACACCTTTAATTGCTCTTCTCTTCTCACGCCTATTAAGTTTTCTCACCCTTTGATATTGGCATTAGAAACATTTTAAATAATTTGCCAAACGATGTTTTACCACTGCTGTCTTCTGTACATTACATTGCTTTGCACTTAACCCTGTGTTAATATTGCTGGAAAGTGTTAAGTTGCATAGAATGAGGTTATTTTACACATAAGATTACAGGGCTCCTCGGATCTAATGTCTTACTTCCTCACATGGCTACTAACTCAAAAGAGAGGACACAGTATTGCAAAGTTGCCTCCATACTCAAAAAAACTGATTTCAAGAAATGGTTTCATTATTTGGTATATGTCCAGGAGTTGTCTATCCAGAAAGATGCTGAGTGTTCACTCTAAGGAGGTAGTGCATTTTTTCAACACTGAAATCCTTTCAAACCCTCCATAAAGTAGGGAAAACGTTTAAAATTGACTGAGGTGATGACAGCACAACTCTGATGGACGTGAGAGCCGCTGAGTGTACACTTTGAATGGACTGTACAAAGCATGGGGCTGAATAACACGTAAATCCTGTGGTGGATGATGGACTGTGGTTAACAGGACAATATGAGAACATTCTCTCATGAACTATAACAAGTATACGTACTAATACAGAGTGCTAATAACTGGGTGGTTTGGTGGAAAACACACCAAATGTAAGATATTGGCTATAGTTAGCAGTAATATTTTGATGATGCTCTTTCATAGGTTTTAATGAATGTTTCACAACAATGCTCGGGGTCGGTGGTGGGATGATGTACTGGAGCCCTGTATGATGTTAGGCATTTGTTTTGTAAGTTCACACCTTTTACTATACACTTATTGTTTATGTATGTTCATGTATGAATGATAACACTTCAATAAAAAGGTTAAAAAAAAGGAAAAAGGTGAACCAGTTCGGTAAAAGCTAAGACATAGAACTGGTATAACCAAACCCTGACATATCTCAGTGGTGTGCTTCCGAGGAGTTGTGAGGTTGAGATTTGGTTTCGGACTCATATGAATAATTACAGACCTCAGAACTATTTCTTCTGTTCCTTGCTCAATGGATGACAGGCCCCATGGAGTGAAAAAGAAGGGAAGAGATGTAGCTTCACGAACACAATGACCAAGTGGAGGAGAGTCACATTTCTATTGCTTCAAAAACTCTATGCACACCTCTTCAATCACATATCTATGGCCCATGATATAATAGCATTTACACACATCTTCCCTCTGTTATGTCCTCTTCTTAGTCCAACACACCCAGTTTCTGCAAAGTTTGGCCCACTCATCTGTGAAGACACTCCAGTGCTCTATGGACAAGGAAGGAGACCGTTTGTCTCATTCTTTCTTCCAAAGCACAACTTAAAATGTGTCTTCCTATTACCACAAGAATAATCTTAAGTTTAAGTGAGGGGGAAAAAGCATCCTGGAGTGAACCTTGAAAACAACTAGAAGGCAAAAGTTCTCCGAGGAACAGATTGCCTAAATTGCAGCAGGAGAATCCCACCCATCAGCCATGTGGGATCTAAGCCCCCTCTCAATTTAGAGGTGGAGTGGGCATGACCAGGATGGAGGATCCTCAGGATAGAGGAATAAAATATGGATTAGAGTGGACTTACTGGTATTCTACTATAGAATTATTGTGACTCTAGCAATGGAAGAAATTATATCATTGACATGGAGACAGGGGCCATGGGAGTTGCACTTCTCCTTGGGAAGGCAGGGAGAGGGAAAAAGAGGTGTGATATGGGGGCATTTTTGGGACTTGGAGTTGTCTTGAATGATATTGCAGGGACAGATGCAGGACATTATATATCCTGCCATAACTCACTGAATGGACTGGGAGAGAATATAAACTACAATGTAAACTATAATCCATGCTGTGTTGTGATGCTCCAAATGTATTGATCAAATGCAATGAATGTACCACACCAAGGAAAGAAGTTGTTGATGTGGGAGGAGTGGAGATTGTGGGGAGTAGGGTATATGGGAATCTTTAATGTAACATTTTGTGTGACCTATGTATCTTTAAAAAAGATAATAAAAATGAATTTAAAAAAAAGAGGCAAAAGTTTTGAGAAACACCTCATGGAAAGAATGTAAAAGGAGAGAATGAGTTTGGAAGTCCTGCCTTTGTCTTCCAGGAGGCTATGACAAATACCATACAGTGGGTTGGCTGAAACAAGTGGAATTAATTGGCTCATGGTTTTTGTAATCTCAAAGGTCCTTAAAGTGGAAGAGGGAGGCAGAAGAGGAAATCAGAGTGATGGGATGTGAGAAGGACTCCACCCACCATTACTGGCTTTGAAGGGAGATAAGGGGGCCACGAGCCAAGGGATGTGGGCAGCCTCTAGAAGATGAAAAAGGCAAGGAATCAGACCCCACCGAGTGCCCACAGAAAGGAACACAGCCCTCTGGGCACCTTGGTTTTAGCCCCCTGAGACCTGTGCCTGACCTCTGACCTCCAAAATGTAAGAAGTTAATTTCTGCTGTTTGAATCGCTTGTTAAGGCAGCAATAGAAAACTAATACATAAGCTAATGTGCCTTCACTAACCAACTTGTGAGAAGTAATAATTTCTGAATTGACTCAACTTCATCAGTATTTGGGAGGTTGTCTTTTGATTATGAAAGGAATAGCTTTAATTAAACCATTAGATTAATGCTGTCAAACCACTTGTTAAAGTAATGATTTCCAAAACGTAAACATCTTCATTCCATGAGAGGAGTTATCATTATGTTTGTAATTTATGATCTTCCCTAATTTAAATGTTGGGATCCTGGCAAATAGGGGTGCCCATGGATTTGCAGGGCTCGAATCAAGACAAGAATCTACAGTTGCTGATTCACAGGCCCATCCATCAGAACTCTTTACAGTGGAGGAAATGCATATTTTCTCCCTAAAGTGAATTCCAAGAAAAAAACAACAATCTATCCCTCCATAATTCCCCATCAAATGTATACAACCAATCTTAAGATTTAAGTCATGTGTACGCATTTGTTCAGATTTTTAGGTTATTTCTGGAAAGGCTATGGCCAGAATTCTGCTATTAGAAGAAGACAGACGTGATGCGCTTCACTGAAGTGCACTTTGATGATCCTCTTAACCCCTGCATGGCCATGGCACAGTTCTGAGCAAGGCAAAGAGCTATTGACTCAGACCACGATCCCCACCCTGCCCCCAGCCCCAGGGCAGCCCCAGAGCTCATCTGCTGGGCTCAGAACAGCTCCTGCTTGCACAGAGCCCCCAAATCCTCTTCTCCCTGGCAAGGTGGAGAGGATTGCAAAATGTGCACATCCCCCTTTAATTTAAAGAAACACCCTTTCAAAGGAGTATGCCCCTGAAAATATGTTGTACTCAGAGACAACAAAGAAACAGAAAAGGTATGGTATTCATGGGAGGAATCCAGACCCCAAATGTAGGCAAAAGAAAGAAAAGATTAGAAAAAAAACAACAACACTAGAATCTCCTACGGGACAGAACTCTTACCAACTCCCCTAATAAGTATAAAAGGATCTAGGAGGCTACAAGCTGTTGTTAAAGAGCAACCTAGATCTTGGTTTATTCACTCAACGAACACTATGGAATGCTTCTGACAGTTTAGACCACTATGAGGACAAGAGCCCGGGATTTATTACATGGTAAAATCTCTCGGCAGAAGTGACCTTTCCAGAAAACAACTTATTTTGAGTCAGTCCGCGGTGCATCTCAAACACTAGTGTGCACACAAATCCCCTGAGGACCTTGCTAGAAGGCAGAAGGTGAGTCAATAGGTCTGGCGTGAGACTGCATTTTTAATGTACTCTGAGGAGACAGTGTACCTGCTGATCCATGGACCACACTTTGAGTAGCAAAGAGCCCGAAGCCAGGACTCCTGGCCTGCTTTGCCACCTTGTTTCATTACTGCTTTCTAAGAACATTTTTAATTCCCTGAGAGGAGGTATTTTCCCTGTCAGTCTTGGACAACTGTGTTACACAAGGAAATGTGCTGTTTTTTGCTTTTAGGTTTTTAAAGGTTTTCATTCTAGTAACACACACACACAACCTAAAATTTGCCCCCTTTTAAACACATTCAAATATATAATTCAATGGTGCTAATTACATACATAGTCATCTACCATCATCACCCATTACAAAAAATGTCCCATTTCCCCAAACAGAAACTCTATCAATTAAGCCTTAACTCCCCTTTCCTCACCCCGATCCTGGCCCCTGGTCACCTGTAATCTAGTTTCTGACTCATCTGACTCTATGAATTTGCATATTCCATTATTTCCTATAAGAGAGATTATACAATATATGTCCTTTCCTGTCTGGCTGATGTCTTCAAGGAAGGAAATGGTATTTTTGAGGCTGATCTTTTTAAGTGTCCTATGCACGTCACTGGAAAAATGAGGGAATAAGGTAGACATTCACTTTTGTGTGGGGGCACGACCCCCGGGTGAGTTAGAAATCCGGAAATACGTTCCCTATATTCTCCAACCCCGAATGACTCAAAATGTCAACAGCTCCAAAGCCTTTGCCCCTGGCTAAGCAGGCAGGTGCTGGATTTGTCAGCAGGGGGTGGAAACCTGTCCAAGTAAGTGACTGTAGGATTTACAAACTGTTTTCAGTTTCGCCAGGGCAGGGCCAGGGGCACGGAGTGGCAGTGAGTGCACCGCGTGGAGAAATAAACCAGGCTATTACAAACCGCGCGCCCATAAAGCTTCCGGGGAGCCGGCTTTTACTACCGTCTTTACAAAGCCCTGGGCCCAACTACTCCCCGAGGCGCCGTTGAGGTGCACGCACCTCGTTTCGCCGTCCTCCTTGATATGAGGTGATCACAGCTTTCACTCACAGAGCTGGGGAAGATGTCCTTGAATGCACCAACCATAGACATTTCCATCGTTAAAGCGGATTATAAAATCTCCCCTAAGAACAACCGGCAGGGGCCGCGCAGGCTTTATGCAAGTTCCATCCGTCCTCGGAGCGGAGTCCCCACTGCAGCAGTGCCCTGCACCTGCAGGCAGCGGAGGCCCTCCAAGGGCAGAGCAGCCGTGACCTTCCACACAGGGGGTCACTTGTGAGTGAGTTAAAAACGTCACCGAAGGAGTCAAATCAGCGCTGTGAATCAACGATTTCTGCTGGACGGACACTGCTCAACAAGCTACGAAGTTAAGTCGAATAAATGGGATTACCTTATTGAGTTACAGATTTGCAAAACATTTCTTTTCAAATCTTGACTCCACATCCCTGAATTGCTTTGAGAAGCCTGGAAGTGTTACTATTTTCTGACAAATGAAAGGAACTCTATTGGGGAGGTATTCTCTTCTTAGCTAACCTAACACAGTAATGATATGCCTATGAAGTGTGTTCAGGCAGAAAAAAAAAAAAATTACCATTTTATGTAGATGATAATGTAATGTTTCTCTTTAACCAGTAAAATAATTTTCTCACTCGTTACAATGGCTGTAATTATAATAGCTGTATCTTCATTAATAGCTATATAATAGCCCTACAGTTATTAATACCAAGGTACAAAATCAATTTAAATTTAGTCCGAACTTTTGTCATTATCAGAAAGTTATTAGGACTCCTTCTACTTACAATTTTATATTTTACATGTCCCCAAAGCATTCTATATAGTTGAACCAATTAATAAAGAGATAGACAGCATAAAAGAGGCCTTACTTTTTGCCAAAACTAATACAGATTTGTGGAACAGAGTAAAAGAATCTAAATTCTTTTAAGATGGAAAGGAATGTAAAAATAATCTAATTTAAACAAGACCTTTGGTGACTGTCTTGAGTCCCTGGTGAAATATATGAAATCTGATTCAACTCTCATATAAAAACTGCCACTCCTAATAAAAGAGAATTTTAGTCAATATATCACTTGACCATGTTAATATTTTATATTATTTTAAAAATGAAAAAGAACTTAACAAATTACAGTAAAAAAGCTAGGATTTATGCAAGTTTTACCATGTGCCAAGAACCATGGTTAGCAGTTTACATCATTTATTCTGCCATTTGGTTATGAGATATGTATTATTATTATTATTAACATTTCACAAATGAGAAGCCAGAGATAACCAAAAGGGGGCTACCACAGGATCTGAACTTAAATTGCTCTGACACCAAATTTTGTGCTCTTTAGTAGGCTATGCTACTCAATATATATAATTTAACATAATCCTTAATTCTCAAACAAAATAAAACCAGGGGAAATGTCCCTTATTTTCCGTTAAGAAGGTAGCTTAGACTTTTGCATCTGGATGGCAAATTAGTCACCCAAGATTTCCTCTTAGCCTTCCCAGCAACCCACAGAAATGAAAGTTAAAACTCATAAAAAGGAATGAACTTAAACAATAAAGATAATTGGAAAGAAATTTGCCAATTAACTGAGAAAGTTCAACAAATTTCTAGAAGATTGAAAGCAGGTGGCAGGGGATGATCTATGAAATGCGTGGAGAAAGCGACTGCCTAGAACCTATTATTAAGGGACTGCAGGAGTGAGGTCCCGTCTTCCTGACAAACTCCAGAGAATCCTCAAGGCAAATACATGGTGTATGTAAGAGTAAGACAGGAGGCTGAAAACAGGTTCAGCAGAGGATAGCAGCACCTCCTGCACCCCTACTCACCCCAACTCCTCTAACTGCCCACAGAGGACAAACAGCTGGCCTTTCCATTCAGGCAATAATTACACCTGCTCTTCTCTAAAGACTTTGAATAAATCGTCTGTGAAAATCCAAGGCTTCTGATGTGTGTATGTATACCGCCAGAGAAAATTCCTTCTTATTTGGTATTTGTATGGCCTTTTCTTATCTGCTTAACAAAAATGCAAAGATCTCTAGTCATTAAGCCTTTCCTTCTTTACTCTACAGAGAACACCCAGCAAAAATTTCTACTCAAAGAAGAGATACAGATTTAAGTAAATCCTAAATATGCATTAGCAAAGGCAAGTCACACTTGCTACTCAGTAAATAAAAGTGGAACATTAGGCATATGAGATAAAAGAGCATATCATGAAAGAAAAAGATCAAGATAAACAAAAGGAAAAACTGACCTTAGAGAAAATAAACTCAGGAGACAAAATTAAAATTAAAATGTGAAAACTCTAATAATAAAATTAAAGATACATAGTGAGATACTATGTCAATGCAATGTAAAATTCCTATGTAAAAGGGGAAAAAAAAGGAGAGAATAAGAAGGAGCTCTTAAAAAATTAAATATAGATTCACCAAAATAAAATTTGAAGAGAAAGTCAAAACAAAGTCAAGAAAAAAAGCAATTTCCTGGTACATAGAAAAAGATAAAAAGATAGAGAATATGAAAGAAAAGATAAGACAAGTCCAAGAAAGCCGATAGTCAACTAAAAAGAGCCCTACAAAAACAGAGAAAATGGAAGGAAGGAAATAATGAAAAATAATTTCTCCTTTGAGTTATAAGATTGGAGCTTCCAGACAACAAAGATCCAAACTGACCTGCTCAATAAATGAAAAAACATTGATATCTAAATTTCAAATTTCAGAATGGGCAGGTTAGTAGAGGAAATGAGGGGAGGCAGCGGGCAGAACACAGCCTTAAACATCACAGCCGAAGATCCCACGAAGAACCTAGTCACAAGTTCCCCTTTGAAACTTTCGGGCTCAAAAAAAGTCCAAGATAACTCCAAACAGGAAGGGCTCCCCATTGGTTCCATAAAAGCAAATGGGAGCATAAACCAATGGAAGGCAGAAAAACAACAACCAAGCAGTATGGCAAATAACTAGGATCCCTCCTAATCATAGGAGAAGGGGAAGAGAAAAAAATGACTTTAATAAAGCCTATCTCCTGGACCCTAGTGTGCCGCTCCCCCTTGAGCACTCCCCTCCAGCCCTGCTCAACTCTTTAGTGTGTACTCCTCACTGTCTTTGTTTCTCATTAATCCCTTTACTTTCTTGCCTACTCTATCACACATCTTTGAATTCTTTCTTGCAACATAGCCAAGAACCTGGAAACCCACTACTGGCAACAAGAACACCAATAGTTTTCAATAAGGAAAAAATATGTAAGGTCAACTATAAAGAAATGGCATTACAGCTCCATCAGACTTCTCACCAACCACACTATTGCTACAAGCCAGTAGAATAATACTTTAAAATGTTTGAGGGGACGTCCGGTTCCTGCTCTGACATGTAAAGAGCTAGGAAGTCATTGCTCTCATTCTCACAAGAAAAAAAATAGCTGAACAAATGAACAACAACTTTTCTTGGATCCACCAGAGAACAGAGGTCACATGGCAGACTGTTGCCTTGAAAAGTGGGGAGAGAGGCACATACAGAGAATCACAGTTTTCCAGGAGCAGAAGCCCAAGACGCCTGCCTCCTACTGTTAGGTACACTTAAGCTGTAACTGAAAAATTGCTGGAGGTCTCCTCCTTGCAGACTAGCTTGAAAGATAAAAACTCTGGGAAGCCCAGCCTCAAGGGTCCCCCACGCTTTCATGAGTTTTACCTCCAGGCATCCTACAAGGTTCTGACTGAAAATGGAAGGAAAATCCTCTCAGGCTTCAAGCAGAGGGAGGGAGAGAGCAACCATTTTGAAATGCCCCTAAAACATTCTGTTCTTCATTCTATTCTCTGTAAGGAAGGCTGGTTCTAAAGGGATCAGTAAAACTGATAAACATCTAGCTAGTCAGGCTGACAAGAAAATAAGAGAGAAGACACAAATAACTAATATTAGAAATGAAACAAAGGTCCATTGCTACTGAACCCATGGACATTAAAAGAAGGCTGAAGGAATATTATGAACAACATTATGCCCACAAATTTGATAACTTAGATAATTTGATAACTTAGATGAAATGGATGAATATCTGAAAGACACATTCTTTCAAAACTCACACAGGAAGAAATAGATAATATGAATAGGCTCACATCTATTAATGAAATGGAATCAATAAATAATAACCCTTCAATGCAGAAAGTACCAGGCCCTGATAGTTTCACTGGTGAATACTATCACACATTTAAAGAAAAAATGATATCAATTCTCTACAATCTCTTCCAGGAAATAGACCCATGAAGAAACACTATCTAACTCACTGTGTAAGGCCTGAATTCTTCATATACCCAAACCAGATTAAAGACATCACAAGAAACAAAAACTATAGACTAATATCATTTATGAACATGAATGCAAAAATCCTTAACAAATTATTAATCAAAGCTGATGATATATACCATAACAAACAGGGATTTATTCCAGGTATGCAAGACAGATTCAAAATTTGAAAATCAATTCAAGTAATCCATCATATCAAATGGGTAAAGAAGAAAAACGATATGATCATATCATAGATGCAAAAAAAGCATTCAACAAGCTCCAACTCCCATTCATGATAAAAACTCTCAGCAAACTAGGAATAGAGGGAAACTTCCTCACCTTGATAAAGAGCACTATAAAAATCCTACGGCTACCATCATACTTAATGGTGAGGAACTAGATCTTTCCCCCTAAAGCTGGGGACAGAGCAAGGATGTCCCCTCTCATCACTCCTATTCAACATCATACTGCAAGTCCTACTTAATGCAATAAGACAAGAAAAAAGAAATAAAAGTTATACATACTGGAAAGGAAGAAATAAAACTGTCTTTGTTTGCAGATGACATGATTTTTGATGTAGAGAATTCCAACAAATTCACACACGCACACTCACAAAAACCTCCTGGAACTAATAATTATAGCAATGATGCAGGATACTAGGTTAACATGCCAAATTCAATTGCTTTCTTATGTATTCAGCAATAGAACAAGTGGAATCTGAAATTGAAAACACAATACCATTTACATTAGCGTTGAAAAAATGAAGTACTTAATAAGTCTAACAAAATATATACAAGGTCCATATGGGGAAAGTTGCAAAGCTCTGATGAAATCAATGTTTGAAATAAAGGAAGTGCTATTCCATGTTCATAGATGGAAAGATCAATATTGTTAACATGTCAGTTCCCCTCACAGTTTTCCATAGACTCAAAAAATCCCAGTCAAAATCCTAGTAAGTTATTTGGGGAATATCAACAAATGGCTTCTATAATTTATATGAAAAGGTAAAAGACCCAGAATAGCCAATACCATACTAAAGAAAACCAAAGTTGAAGGACTGGCATCACTCAACTTCAAGACTTACTATAAAACTACAACGATCAAGACAGTGTGGTAGTGAAAGAATAGACAATAGATTAATGGAACAGAATAGAAAGCCCAGTAATAGAACTGCAGAAATATAGTCAACTGGGCTTTGACAAAGGAGTAAAAGCAATTCAATGGATAAAGGACAGTTTTTTCAATAAAAAAAAAGAATCTAGTGCAGAAAAAAAAAAAGAATCTAGACACTAATTTTATATCTTCCACAAATATTAAGTCAAAATAGATCATAGAAATAAATGTAAAACAAATACAAAACTACAAAATTTCTTAGAAGATCTGATAGGAGAAAATCTAGGTGACCACTAGATTTTGAATTTTTAGATGAATTTTTAGATGAATTTTTAGATACACCAGAAGCATGATCCATGAAAGCAAAAAGTGATAAGTTGGACTTAAACAGAATAAAAACTTCTGCTCTGTGAAAAGCACTGTTAAAGGAGTAAAACAAGGCCAAAACTGGGAGAAAATATTTGTAAAACATGTACCTGGTAAAGAACTTGTATCCAAAATGTACAAAGAATTCTCGAAACTCAACAACAAGAAAACAAACAACTCAATTACAAAATTAGAAAATGAACAGAAACCCCACCAAAGAAGATATACAGTTGGCAAGTAAATATGAAAAGATGCTCAACATCATAGGACATTAGGGAATTACAAATTAAAACAATGAGATACCACAACACACCTATTGGAAGGGCTAAAATCTAAAAACAAAAAAACAAAAAACTGGTAAATGTTGACAAAAATATGGAGCAACCGGAACTCTCATTCATTGTGATGGGAATGCAAAATGGTACTGCCACGTTAGAAGACAGTTTGGTAGTTCCTTACAAAACTAAACATAGTCTTGCCATATGATCCAACAATCATATTCCTAGGGATTTTCCCAAATGAGTCAAAAACTTTTGTCAACAGAAAAGACTGCACATGAATCTTTATAGCAGCTTTATTCATAATTGCCAAAATAGAAGCAACCAAGATAGCCTTCAAAAGATGAAGGGATAAGCAATCTGTTTATTCAGAGCTATAAAAGAATAAGCTATCAAACCATGCAAAGACATGGAGGAACTTTAAATGCTTATTGATAAGTGAAAGTAGTAGTATTAAAAGTCTACATACTGTATGATTCCAACTGTATGACATTTTAGAAAAGGAAAAACTACAGAGACAGTAGAAAGATCAGTGGTTGCTAGGGGTTCAGGGAAAGGGGAAAATGGCTGAAAAGGTGGAGCTCAGGGCATTTTTAGGGCAGTGAAATTGTTCTCAATAATATTGTAATAGTGGATACATGACAGTATACATTTGTCAAAACCCATGGAACTGTAGAACATAAAAAATGTAATTTACACTATGGACTTTAGTTAATAATAATGCATCAATATTGGGTTCATTAAATGTAACCAATGTATCACCCTAAGTCAAGATATTAATAATAGTGAAACAGTGAGCTGTTTTAATCAAATATGAAAGAAACATAAGGACATTTTCATATAGGTAGAAATTCAAGGGGATAGAAAGTTTTCCTGGGTGGGGAGAGATGGAGAAGGACTAAATAGAAAGAACAGTATAATTCTTGGAAAAAGGTACTGGGAGAAAGAGCAATCTCAGGGGTAAAAAAGAAAATAAATGCAATAACCGGAGAGATGAGGAGCAAACAAATTCCGGGGGAAAAGGGTGTAGGAGAAAAAAAGGATCCAAATAAAATGCAAATGAAACTGTAGTTTTAATTTAATGACTAAATAGCATGTAAGAAAAGATAATTCATCTGACTTTGATGCTAAAATGGTCTTCTTGGAGTAACCCAGGAATCATGGTGTCGGGTGCATGGGGGCAGATATGCTATCGTAGGGCACTGCCCCTTGGCAGTCATTATTTTCAAGGTCATAGTAATATAAATAGTGTCTATCCCTTTTCAGCTTTTATAGTCAGTTTATAAACAAAGAAAGAAAGACTTAGTTGACATTGTAATGTGGAATGTAACCAAGTTTGAACTGATGGCAACTGAGTCACGGAAGAGAGGAAAAGCAGAGGGATGGGAAGAGGTGAATGTACTCATAAGGAGAGAGTAGATGGAAAATGGTGAAAGATGATGAACAGAAATAGCAGTCCAAGCACATTATTTGAAATGTCAAAACAACCAATAGAATAACTAAAATTATTAGTATGGCAAACATTGGGAGAAAAAGAGAGGAGAAGAAAGGGATAGGATGGAGATGATCATTCCTCATCTTTCTTCATGGGGAGTCAATAAATATTGCCTAAATTAATAAATAACATATAGTGTGATAATAACAACAATAATAGCTAACCCTTAATGACTGCTCACTATGTTTTGAGCACTATTCTAAGTACTTTTATGTACTGACACATTTAATTCCACAACAACCCTAGGAGATAGATGAAAAAATTGAGGCACACAGATGTTCAATCACTTGCCCAGGGAAACCCATCTCTTGAAATGGTGGTGCCTAAATCCAAATCCACCCCATCTGTCTTCAGAACCTGAGTACTTAACCACAGGACAAACTTATTACAATAACGTTATTGAATGTTGTCAGTATTCCAGGCACTATTCTAAGTTCTTTATAGGAATTGATTTAGACTTTAAAAAAAATAGAGTGGACACTAATAATTTCCTCATTTCATGGATGAGGGAAGTGAGACACAATGAGGTTAAGCAACTTGCCCAAAGTCAACCTTATTATCCAGAACCGTGAAAGTAATCACCAAAAGAATAAAAAGTAAAAAGAATGAAAAGACATTGCCTCAGAGACGTAGGATATACTTTGAGATGGTTGCTTTTCACTATTAGCTCTTCTCTACTATTTTATTTGTGTTCATGTATGTTACTAATTATGTTCTCCTCTTCATCCTGGGCACCTAAATCAACCACACTTCCTGTCATCCTTGCATCAAGAGAGATTTTGAATCCAGGCCCCTTATATAAGAAGGTAATGGGTCAGAGGGAAACATGAGACTAGATATCACCATTGAAATAAAATATGTGTCAACATTTAAGAAGAGGTGGGTCCACTCTATCCTCCGTCTTGTGACATCTGAGTAGAAAAGACTTCTATAACCTAGGGGAGGAAGGGGTAGCAAGAGGGAAGGAACCTGGGCCCCTGAATGTATGGAGCATAGCAGCCCTTCCATGCACACAATCTCCACCAACCCACATTGGACTGGGATAGGAGTGAGATATAAGCTTTTGATGTGTTGGGCCAATGAAATTGCTGAGGTATCTGTTACAGCAATTAGCCTTCTCTGGCTAATAGCCTGCAAATTAAAGAAAGTGCTAGTTATTCCCAAATATTAAATCTCCTTCTTCCATAGTAGAAGCCAGCAAACCACAGCCCATGAGCCAGATCCCAGCCATGGCGTGATTTTGAATGGCTCATGAGCTAAGAATGATTTTTTAAAGATTTTTAAAGGGTTGAAAGAAGTTGGAAGAAGGAGGAGGAGGAAAAAGAGGATGAGGAAAAGGAACAAAAGAAAAGAGGAGAAGAAGAGGAAGGAAAAGGTGAAATAGGAGAAGAAAAAGAAAGAGGAAGAGTAAAAGGAGAAGAAAGAGGCAGAGAAGAAGGACAAGCAAAGACCTGTGTGTCCTGAAAAGCCTAAACTACTTACTATCAGGCTATTTATAGAAATAATTTTTCCAACCCTCATCTATACTAATAGTTGAGTATGTGATTGTCAAAATAAAGACTATTTCTTAGCCTTCTTGCAACTAAGTAAGACTGTGAAACCTCATTTTGGTCAATCAGACTAAAGAAGAAGTGTCACAGGCAGCTTCTGGTCATCTTTGTTAAAAACAGCTGACATGTCTCATTATGCTACTCTTTGCCTCTTGCTGGAGAAATGCTAGAAAGCTGTGTCTCAGAAGGCTTTGAGAAGCAAAGCTGCCATATTTGACCTGGACTGCCTGTATGCAAATTTTCCCCTGAGTAAGAAGTACATTTCTGTCTGGATTATTCACTATAATTTTGGGTCTTTACTTCTCCCAGCTAGCCATTAAAATATGCGACTGTATTACTCTGATTTTTATCTGATTTTTTAAAGATGTAACTTACTCAAAGGTATGATTAGTAGAGTTTGAGTCATCCCAACAAGCCATCTAAAAAGAAGCAATATTTTATATGAACCCATAATATAAGAAGTATATTTTTAAATTAAAATAAATTATAATCCTTTCTCATATAGCTATCCAGTGACTTAACTGTTTTCTGAGAAGAAAAATAAAAGCAGAATGCTAAGTGGAAGCCAATCTGAGTTAGAGACCAAAGCAAAATAAATTTCTGATTTCTAGCATAAATAAGTAGCTCGAGTCACTGATCTAGTTTTTCTGTGTATCAGTCAGGGTCCTGGTGGGAAACAGATGGTATACTCAAACTGGGTAATTACAAGAGTGTTAAATGAAGAGTCTACAAGGGTGTGAGAAGGGTAGGGAAATCGAGAAGGAACAGTATAATATCCAGAGCTGGCACAGAGCTAGGAAGAAAGGTTATAGTTATGTGGGGAGACCTCTGACAGGAGTTGCAGGTTTGGAGAGAGGTACACCCCATTGCTATGGCAAGGAGCCAAGGGGAGGAGAGCACCCATCTCATTCCCTTCCCACTGCCTGGTCTCTCGCAAGACACCTCCAACTACAGAAACCACCAAGAGGAAGGAGGGCACTGTAAGGAAGGGGGAAAGGGTGGCAGAGTGGGGGAAAGGGGACAGAGGGGAGGATGAACAGGTAGAGACAAAGTGGAGGCAGACTGGGCAGAACTGGGGCAAGTGGGCAGGGCAGGCAGGTGGATGCAGGAGGGTGGACAGGGTGGGATCAGGGGCAGAGTGGGGGTAAGGTGGAGAATGGATTTGGAGGGGCAAAAGGAAAATATTCCCCAAGTTCACTGAAAGTAGAAAACCAGAAGTTTGAATTTGAAAAAAAACCATTTAGGCTTTTACTTAATAAACAGTTAAGCTTTTGAGTAAGAACTTATTCTACTAGAAGTGCTCAATAGGTTTCCCACTCAATGTACTCTATTAAGGACAAAGAAAAGTAGCTAACTGCATCAGAGAGAATTTTCCAGCAACCTGGGGAAAACAAACTTTTGTATTGTGTTTGACCTTGAGATGAACTAGTCTGGTAATATCCTAGGTATAAAATGCAGGATCAGATTTAGACATTAGAAATCCACATGGTTGGAGAATCAGGTTCTCATGACACCAAACATCATTGGGCACATGCCTCCGTCAACTCTTCAGAAATCAATTTTATTGTGAAACCAATGCAATCAGTACTTCATTCCTTTCTAGGCTGAACAATATTCCATGGTGTGTCTATGCCACATTTTGTTTATCCATTCATCCACTGAGGTATAATCACCCATCACTTGGAAATGATAACAATAACCAGTCAAACACAGTCATTTCCAAAGTCTTGGAGAGTATCAAGATAAATACTGTCTCTGCTGAATCTCTAAAGTACATTTGGCTTACCCTGAAGGTCTTGTTCTTACTGTTTTGGTTTTCTAGGGCTTCCATAACATATTACCACGAACTGAGTGACTGCAAACAACAGAAATTTATTGTCTCATGGTTGTATAGGTTGTAAGTCCAAAATCAAGGTCTCAGCTCCCTCTGAAACCCTAGGGGAGAATCCTTCCTCTCCTCTTCTTAAGTTTCTGGGGTTGGTCATTCATCCTTAGCATTCCTTGACTTATGGGTGTATCCCTCCCATCTCTGCCTCTCTGCCTACATATGACCTTCTCCTCTGGGTGTGTCTGTGTCTCTTCACCCCTTCTTATCAGGACAACAGTCATATTGGATTAAAGGCCCAGCCTATTCCATAGGACCTGATTTTAACTTAACTGATTCCATCTGCAATGATCCTACTTCCAAATAAGAGCACATTCCCTAGACACCAGGGCTTAGGACTTCAACACATTTTGGGGGGGGACCCAATGCACCTCAGCAGTAATTCTTCCTGTACATTACTTACAACTCACTACTAGGTTATTAATAGATTGATAATTATATAAACAATATAGAATAATGAAATTTGTCATGCTGGATAATATATTTCATATTATAGGAAATATCAAATAAAAATATAGAGATTATAATTCATATAATTAATAGTTAATAGTCCTTGAAGACAAGGACTAATTGCATATTACCTTTTTGTCATGAAATAGTTTGTATCTTATAAGAACACAATGAATATTTACTGAGATGGAAATATGTTAGAACTGCAGGGATATGAGGAAATATTTTCTGTTTACTGTCTTTAACATAGTTTCCATGTATCTCCTGTGTAATTCTGGAAGCAAACACATGCCTGCATTGCCCTGTCAAGTGGAACTAATTCAATTCCCACCACTTCAAATGGAAGAGGGAAAAAGATGTTAAAATGGTTAAATATGCTTTTCAAATATTTATCCTATTATTTATGTGTGTGGGTGTGAGTGAAGATTTTGGTGCCCACTTCTTTTGACTTCAAATTAAGAAACTAATGATCTGGCTTTGCCTGATTTCAAGGACAAATTGCATGACCTTTGGATGGTTCACAACAAAGAATAATCAATTGAATATAAAAAATGGATAGCAAAACAAATGATTTTCATATTTTATAGTCACAGAGTCTGAGAAGAGTGAATCAGTCATTGGTGTAAATATATGTAAAACACTGGATTCAATTTTAAAGGGATCCAAAAAATGTATGCAAGTAGCACCAAGTGGAAATTCAGGAAAGCAATGTGTGTGTGGCTTCGATGAAAAACCCAACCCTGCAGAGCTCTGGGAGTTGGAAACAAGTAGATGAAAGAGCCAGAAATGCAAACCATAATTGCTTTGGCAGGTTCCGACGCCAAGCAGAGCACCTGTCTGCTTCTTTATACTCTCATTTACTTTGGCCTGGTTCTCCTTGTCTGTTTAAGAGTGACTTTTCAAGAGTGAGACATAATGGAGATACAAAAGAGGCAGAGTTTCCTGAACTGGGCTTCACCTGATTGCTTTAAGCTTTGAATTATTTGCACGTTCTGTGATGACAGATTTCTTCAATACCGAAACAACACAGGGAGCATAGAGATAGATCAGTATCTTCAAATGGATGATTTTTTTTAACAAGCATAAGTAGAGTCATGAAACAGAGCGTTTTCAGAGTTTTAAAGGTCCATGATACTTATTCTTTTCAGAATCTATGTACACATCTCCTCTCTATATTTTCATGACTATAAGTGAAAGTCACAGAGGCAGCTGAATGAAGCCTTTAGATAAGTCTAGGATGGTTTCCCCAGTGAAGGTGGACACAGCTATATAGGAGGTTTGGATCAACAAGGACTCAGGGGCATCGACATTCTGCCATCTACCTCTACTTTCTGTATTGCGGTAGGCAGTGGTGATACAGATGTGAGGATGGCCTGGTCCCCATGCTCTGGGGTCCTCACAAATTAACCTAGTATGTTTTCAGTCAGCATATATTGAGAAACTAACCTCAGCAAAGTGCTGGACTGATGAAGATTTTACAGGCAATTGTGGGGACAAAAGTATTCCTTGCTGAGTAACCAGCAATGTATCAGTCACTATGTTGACTTAATATAATCCATTTCCTCCCCAGAGGTATTCTGCAAGTTAGGTGAATTTTGTACTGTTTTGCAAATGTGAAAGCTGAAGCTCAGTGTTAAAAAAAATAAACAAGCTCTGATCACAATGATTTAGGAGCACTCAGCATTCATTCAGTCCAAGCTGATCCCAAATTCATGTTCTTCCTACTATTTCACACTGGATACTGCACAAAGACATGTAGAAAAAGTAACCTGACCTCCAGGGATTTGTCAAAGGAAGAAGATTCTTATGTGAACAGCCATATTATAAGATTGAATTATGTACTAAAAGACAACAGATCACAAGACAACAGTAAAGTGAGAAAGTGCTTGGATAATAATAGCAATAATAACAGTTATTGAGTACATGGCATTTTACCTGTTTTTGTCTAAATTTCTAAAAGTATATAATAAGCATGCTCTTTCTTAGCTGCCTTATGGTAAATGAACTATTTTAAAGCTACCATCAATAATGCAGTGCCCTGTTGCAAAAACAAAACAGTTTTTAAATCACTATAAATAATATTTATAGAAAGTCCATTGAATATAACAAATAATGGCACTAGATGCTGAGAGAAGATAAAAAAAGAAATAGAAGATATTGCCTTTGCTGCCATAAAGTTTCAAGTCCAAATAGAAATATACTCACACACATGCAAATAAATGTATGAGAAGCTTGGAATTAATATGGGGAAACTATTTATATAAATATTAGTAGGAGGCAAAGTGAATGTATTTTGACAGAAATAATAGTTTTGATCAGGTGTTTTAAAGCATTTGCAAGAGAAGAATGGAAGATAATTATAGGTAAGGGAAATGGACTAGAGCTTTAAATAAATAAGAGAAGAAAGGATTAAATATAATAAGATAATTAGTGTAAAACACCTAGAAAGGTGTTTGACCAAAAGGAAATGCTCAATGAATGTCAATTTCTGTCTCTTCCTTCATTAAGGCCCTTATTTTAAGGAGAAAGGAGAACAGATATATCTCGGCAATAATGCAGGTTTGGTTCCGGACAGCCACAATAAAGCAAATATCACAATAAAGCAAGTAACATGAAATTTTTGGTTTTCCACTGCATGTAATAGTTGTGGTTACACCATACTGTAGTTTATTAAATGTGTAATAGTATTATATCTAAAAAATAAAGTATACTCATTAATTTAAGAATACTTTCTTGCTGGGGAGCAGATGTGACTCAAGCAGTTGAGTGCCTGCTTCCCACATGGGAGGTCCTGAGTTCAGTCCCCAGTACCTCTAAAAAACAACAAAACAAATGAAAAAATCAACTCAGGGGAGCCAATGTGGCTCAGTAGTTGAGCACTGGCTTCATACTTAACAGGGCCTGGGTTCAATCCCAGCACTAGTACCTCAAAAAACAAACTACTTTATTGCTAAAAAATGCTAACCATCATCTGAGCTTTCAGTGAGTCATAATCATTTTGTTCATGGAGGGTCTTGTCTAATTGTTGATAGCTGCTGACTGATGAGGGTGGTGGTTGCTGAAGATTGGGGTAGCTATGACTATTCCTAAGATTTATTTTTATTTATTTCTCTCCCCTTCCCCCCATCCCCCCTGCAGTTGTCTGTTATCTGTTCTCTGTGTGTATTTGCTGCATCTTCTTCTTTGTCCACTTCTGTTGTTGTCAGCCGCATGGGAATCTGTTTCTTTTTGTTGCATCATCTTGTTGTGTCAGCTCTCTGTGTGTGTGGCACCATTCTTAGGCAGGCTGCACTTTCTTTCATGCTGGGTGGCTCTCCTTATGGGGCGCACTCCTTGTGCGTGGGGTTCCCCTATGCGGGGACACCCCTGCGTGGCAGGGCACTCCTTGCACACATCAGCATTGCACATGGGCCAGCTCCACACGGGTCAAGGAGGCCCAGGATTTGAACCGCAGACCTCCCATGTGGTAGATGGATGCCCTATCCATTGGGCCACTATTTCTTAAAATAAGACCACAGTGAAGGTTATCACGTCAATTGACCCTTCCATACACAAAAGCTTTCTCTGTAGCATGGGATGCTGATTGACAGCAATTTACCTATAGTAGAACTTCTTTCAAAATTGGAGTCAATTCTCTCCGACCCTGCTGCTGCTTTAGCAAGTAAGTTGATGAAATATTCCAATCCTTTGTTGACATTTCAACAATGTTATGGCATCTTCACCAGGAGTAGATTCCATATCAAGAAACCACTTTCTTTTCTCATCCATAAGAAGCAACTCTTTATCCATTCAAGTATTATCATGAGATTGCAGTTTAGTCACATCTTTAGGCTCCACTTCTAATTCTAGTTCTTCTGCTATTTCCACCACATCTGCAATTACTTATTCCACTGAAATCTTGAACCCCTTAAAATCATCCATGTGGGTTGGAATCAACTTCTTCCAAACTCCTGTTAATGTTGATATTTTGACTTCCTCCTAAGAATAACAAATGTTCTTAACGGCATCTAAAATAGTGAATTCTGTCTAGAAGGTTTTCAATTGATTGTGCAGATCCATCAGAAGAATCATTATCAATGGCAGCTATAGCCTTACAAAACGTATTTTGTAAGACTTGAAAGTCAAAATGACTCTTTGATCCATGGGTTGCAGAATGGGTATTGTGTTAGCAGGCATGAGAAGAACATTTATTTAGTTGTACATTCCATCAGAGTTCTTGGTTGACCAGGTGCATTTTCAGTGAATAGTAATATTTTGAAAGGGATCTTTTTTCTGAGCTGTAGGTTTCAACAGTGGGCTTAAAATAGTCAATATTTTAATATTTGTAAATATTAAAACAAGTAAATGAAATGTTGTTAAGCAGATGTGCTATCATCCAGACCTTTTTATTCCACTTACAGAGCACAGCCAGAGTAAATTTAGTTTAATTCTTTTTTTTTTTCTTTTTAAAACATTTTTTAAAAATTTATTAGAGTATACCACCCATACATAAGCATACATAAACATTAAGTGTATAATAATAGTTGTGAATTTACAAAACAAATATATATATAACATGATACAGGACTCTCATACCTCACCCTATCACCAATACCTTGAATTGTTAAACATTTTAACCTAATGATTAAAGAGCATTGTCACAATATTACTACTAACCGAAGTATTTTCCCCCAACCCACCCTATTATTATCTTTATATCATTTATATATGATCTTTCATAAATAATAAGTATGGTAAAAATTGTGAAGTTAGAAAGCAAACATGTGTAACATCATTCAGGGGTCCCATACATCAACCCTCCACCAACACCTTGCATTTTCACGAGATGTTTCTTACAAATTATGAAGGATTTTTGTCAAAATCTTGTTGTTCTTATCTTACATTTGGTGTATTTTCCCCCCAACTTACCCTATTATTATTTTTTAACTATATTTTTATGGCAGAAGTTGTAAACTTATAAAACAATCATTCTTAAGGGCTCTAGGATTTCGAGAATGGTAAATGAGTACTGGTTTCAACTTAAAGTAACCAGTTGCATTAGCTCCAAGAGTCAGGTATTCTTTGAGGCTCTGAAGCCAGGCACTGATATCTCTCTAGCTATAAAAGTCAAGGTGGCATCTTCTTATAATAGAAGAGTGTTTCATCTACATTGAAAATCTGTTGTTTAGTGTACCCACTTGCATCAATTGTCTTAGCTGGATCTTCTGGACAATTTGCTGCAGCTTCTACATTAGCACTCGTTGCTTCATCTTGAATCTTTATGTTATGGAGATAGTTTCTTCCCTAAACCTCATGAACCAACCTCTGCTAGCTTCAAACTTTTCACCCACACCTTCCTCACCTCTCTCAGCCTTTTTGAAATTGAAGGGCATTGGGGATTTACTCTGCATTAGTCTTTGGCTTAAAGGAAGGTTGTGGATGGTTTGATCTTCCATTCAGATCACTAAAACTTTCTCCATGTCAGCAATAAGGCTGCTTTTCTTTCTTATCATTCTTGTATTCATGGGAGTAGCGCTTTTAATTTCCTTCAAGAACTTTTTCTTTGCATTCCCAACTTGGTTAACTCATTGGCACAAGCAGCCTAGCTTTTGACATGCCTTCCTCGCTAAGTTTAATCATTTCTAACTTTTGATTTAAAGTGAAAGAAATGTGACTCTTCCTTTCACTTGAACACTTAGAGGCAGTTGTAAGGTGATTAATTAGCCTAATTTTAATATTGTGTCTCAGGGAATAGGGAGGCCACAGGAGCAGGAGAGAGAGAAAGGGGAATAACTGGTTGGTGGAGCAATCAGAACACACACATTTATCAATTGTTTTCTGTGTTATAAGGATGCAGTTTGTGGCACCTCAAAGCAATTGTAATTGTAACATCAAAGATCCCAGATCACTATAACAGATACAGTAATAATGAAAAAGCTTGATACATTGTGAGAATAACCAAAATGTGATACACAGACACAAAGAGTGCTAGCACCTGCTGTTGAAAAAAAAAATGGTGCCAATAGATTTGCTCGAAGTAAAGGTGCCACAAAACTTCAATTTGTAAGAAAAATGCAGTTTCTGCAAAGCAGAATAAAGTGAAACACAATAAAACAATATATGCCTGTACAACTCATTCTGCTCTAAACCATGCAGCCTCGTTTATTGGCCCATGAGGCAGCTGCAAAATCTAGAATCCCTCTCTTCATTTTCCAGAATTTTCATTTTGGCTTTTGCTCTCAGGCATGAGAATGCTTCCTCCAAAGAGAGACTTCCATTCCCCAGCTCCAAGCCTACCATGTAGAAAAGGACCTATCTTCTCAAAACTTTGAATAATTATCAAACACTTGGTTTTCACAGGCCAGAATCGAGTTATGGGCTCGCTGCTGAGCTTCAAAGCTAAGGACTTTAGCTTTTAGTTTAAATGAAGTGGGGCCATTAGAAGCTTTTAGGGGAAAAAAGAGTTGCATGATCTGACTTTCGTTCTAGAAGAATCACTTGTGGCTTAGTGGGCAGAGGTAGAGACTGGAAGCCCTTTGGGGAGGCCTAAATAGTCATTGGATGAGCCTAGACAACATAAGAAGTGGTCAGATTCAGGCTACAGTACATGGAAGGCAGGGCCAAGATGATTTCCACAGGGGTGGGATGTGGTATATGAAAGAAGGGGGAGAGTCAAGAGTGGGATTTTAAGCCTGAGTACCTGAGAAGATTGACTGTCCTTATGTGAGATGGAGCAGGCGTGACGGGGAGCTCCAGCAGTGTCAAGGTGTTTGGGGTTCACAAGAGAAGTTGGAGCTGGGGGTATGATAACATGAGTGCAGCTAGAAAAAGATGGGGACCAAGGGCTGAGCCCCAGGTGCCTCCAACATTACTGGATGAGGAAGAAGAAGAGGAAAACCAAAGGAAGCAGGGAGCCATTACCAGTGAGGCAGGAGGGAACTCGAGAGTGGTGTGTCCCAGGTGCCTGGAGAAGAAGCACAGTGAGAAATAGAGGGGGGTCCACAGTGTCAATTCCCGAGTAGCCACAATGTGTGTCTCTACATGTTCACCCTTCACGTGTGCAGCACAGGGGCAAGAATCCAAGAGAGACCCCTCAAGTCTATGTACCTAAAAGTCATAAATCAGGTTGAAAGACTCTTCCTTAAAAATGTTCCCTTCTTCTACACTAAGAAATACATTTACATAAGGGCCTGGAAGGTCCTGTTCAGACTGAGACTTTTGAGACTCCTTGGAGTTCGAAGGTGAACTCAGAACACAGGCCAGTAGGCCTGCCGCTCTCCGGGCACCCTGGCTCGCTCCCTCGCTGGGAGGACTCCTTGCACTTGGCAGGTATCCCAGCCCACCCCTGGACTTGGGCAAGACCTAGGCCTTTGTCTGGCTGTGCCCCTCACCTCCTCCTGCCCCAACAACCCCACCAAGAAGTCCACAGAGTCGAAGGGGTGCCCTCATTTGTGCCAGTGACCCCCTGGACAATGTTGAGGTGTCTGGACCCATGGAATCCCCCACCTAAAGGTCATGAGCCCACCTCCAGGGTCTGTATAGTTTCTTTCCACATATTTCCTCCTAAGTGAGTGTCCCTATGGCCAAGGATGACCAAGAAGCAGCTGTTTGCAAGAACATGGACAGAACTGGAACCCAAGGGCTGAAATGTCCTTCTTTGTAGATGACACCAACAAAGAGCACAAAAGGAGGAGAAGGTGGAGCGGCAACGGCAGCAGCCACCACCATGGTGGACAACTCAGAACTTCCTGCTCACACAGGGTGCAAATCCTAATGGGGAGACAGACGAGGAGCAGAGAAGTAGTACTAGTCATACCAGGCACTCTTCTAAGTACAATGAGTACAAACACACTAATTGCCCCAGAACTAGCGAATGAATTAGGTTATCTTCTTTTTACAGATAGGAAATTGAGGCCCAGAAAGATGAAACAGCTTGTCAAGGTCAAGAAGCCAGAAAGTGGCAGGATTTCAAGCCAGAGTCTGACATCAGAGTCTACGTTTCTAACTATTATGCTATGTAATATCACAGCCCAGGTGGGAGGGGTAATAAAAATGGGCGTGGAGAAGTGACTGTTAAAATTCCTAGGTCCCATACTGGCTTATATTTTGATTGCTATAATTTGATTTGGCTACTGCACATTCAGGTTGATAAAGGTACCTTGTAAATAATCTGAAAGGTTTTCAGAGAACGTGGAGAATGCCTGGGAAGTTCATCATCTCCTTACAGCCACATGAGATAATAGGTACAGCAACAAATGGAGAAGGAAATCTAGTTAAAATGTGTATTGTCAACCATAAAATCACAAGTAATTTCCATACTTCTTGCTGGAATCACTGACTCACATAAAATTAGAACAAGAAACAAATTTAAATATTGTTAAATCCAACTCTTTCCTTCAGTTAAAAAAGTGGTTTCAGAGAAGCTAAACCACTTACTTCTTTGTGCCAGAGGGCATACCCCAAGCCCTATATCTATCTGTTTAGTACATTATACACAGACATAGATCTACTTATCAGATTTTAGAGAGTTAGTAAGCAAAATAATTTAAAATGAAAATTTATAGAAAATATTGACATTGAACTTTTCACATAAACATATACATATGTTTAAAATATTTATACATATGTTTCATTCATTCTATATAATTAAATATGAATAGACTAAAGTACACATTTCCACATTTCAGCTTTTGCATCTTAACACAATATTGCAATACTTGGATTTCAAATACTGCATAAAAAATGATTATACCTAAAACAAACATTTCTTCATTACATAAAAGGAGGTGGAAATGGGGAAATAGAAATGAGAGCTAGGGAAATCCTACACCATCTTGGAAAACTCAAGTGAACTTAGAGTAATTTCAGACATTACTGAGTTTGGATAAACCCCAGATGAGCATTGCTAGGTATTTTTCTATTTACTGTATACCCAGGGGTTATAAGGAAAAGTCACCCATATGTGTTTAATTTAATTTTACTTAAGCTGAGAATAATATAATCGTCAAGGAGTTATTTAGTGTCTAGTAAGTTTTGTGAGTTTTACAAAGCCTTCCTTCTCCCTCCGAACAAGCAAGTGATGTTTTGCCAGCACAGAACAGAACTTGAAAAGGGGGCAGATTGAGTTTGGTTCTAAACTTAGAGCACACAAATTTGAGTGACTGCCAGGCCTGCTGAAATGTGTTTTCTCCAATCTTCTGAAACTGCACGAGGATTTCAAAGGAAAAATTGTAAAGCCTTTGTGACTTTTCTCTTACCTTTGAATACCATTGAACTGAAAACCACCTTTTGTATATAAGATTGTGATATATTTTATAAGGTCTGGGTCTCAGTATATTTTCCAAAAATGCTCTATTGCAACATTTTGTAATCTATGCCATTTGCTCTATTTACATATAGAATCATTTATTCCTGGCCGTGACATTCTTGAAATAAATTTACCTTTAATAATCAACGAAGCAGCAAGAAGTGGACCAGGAAATATCAATTTAAAAGACAATATATGATCAATAAGATTCCTAATTTCTGTTCATATCAAGGAGTCCAAGATGATTCACCAGAGTCTTGAAGGGGGATGTGAAAGTATTAGTGAAATCAACAGATTGATCCACACATATGGAAGGCATGGAAGATGGATGGGAGTGGGAGAAGGGAAGACGGACATCCAAAACAAGGTGCTATGTCGATCAGTGCATGCAGTGCCAATAAACTGAAAAATGTCAGGGAGAAGCTACCATTTAAATGGGATGACATTTACATAAGCCCTTTTGTTCCTGTTTTTGAGACTTCAGTGTAATTCATAAAGCAATATGAATTATTTTGCACATTTCTTTTCCTTTTTAAAAACTTTTCTCACTTAGTTTCAAACCTTGATCATTTGTAACACAGCTAAACTATGCTGAGAAATACTGAGGAGGCTGAAAGAGGAAGAAAGAGTTAACATCATCAAGAAAAAATTATTTCATTATTGGAAAAAATCTGGTATATGGAATCCTGCTGAGAGGTAGGATTTTATTTCTAGATTTGGTTTATTAGTTATCATTTTAACTGATTAAGGATGAGATCTCTATTTTCATCTCTGCAATTCCAAACATTTGTTGCTTTCACACCTCAATTATTTTTCTGTTCAGGATGAAGCACAGTATGTTCCAAAGTTGATTTTTTTTGCCATTAGTTTTGCCTCAATCTTATGTCAGTTATTGATATACCTATATTCCTGATACTTTGAACCTGAATTTTCAAGAAATAGGCTGGTTCAGTATTTTGAAAAATCTACCTAGTTTTTAATTTATTAAAAACGGGGATTACAAAATTAGTTTTCATTTTCATGCAATTTGGTTGAGTACTAAATATGAACTTGGAATGTTTTCCCAATTCAGGTCAACTGACAGTTGCATTGATGGTCACTTTTGCAAACCTTATGGTATCATTTCTCATAAACTTAAAAATTATTCCCCCATATTGGTTTGGAAGGTATATTGCATAAGCATAAGTAATGTAAGCTACCGTATCTTTTAAAGTGAATAAAACCAGGCTCATTGAGCAATTCTGTTAGAAATAAAATCCAACCATGATGTACCTGACTAGCTCCTGTTCTTCCTGGACAGTGTAGTGTAATGGTTAGGAGAGTATCATGGGCACCAAGTTGCCTGGCTTCAGACTCAACAATTTTCAACAATTTGTGTCAATTTGTGTCTATAAAATTAAGCAAGCACAGTACCAACCACTTCCTACAAACATAAGATTGTTGTGAGAATTAATGAGTTAACACTTAGAACAATGGCTAACACACAAAGTAAGAGTTCAATTATTGTTAAATATTATTATAGAACAAATTTTCCCGTGGAATTCAGCTTATATAATTTGTCTGTGCCCTTCTAGTACATTGCCGAGAATATAAAAATCCTTGACTGATGGTTATTAATTTTTAGTTACTCAAATGTAAATATATATGATAGGTTATCCCCGTGCTACTCACACTTATTCTTACACTTGATCTCCTTTGTTACTTGTCTTAGTCTGGCAGGGCTGGTATGACAAATAGCACATGCTGGTTAGTTTAACAACACGAATTTATTGTCTCACTTTGGGAGGCTAGAAGTCCCCAGTCAAGGCATCAGCAAGGCCATGTCTTTCCCCTGAAATCTGTAGCATTCTGGAGCAGGCTTGCCGCAATCCTTGGGGTTTCTTGGCTTGCATCTCTGTCTACCAGGCAATGTCCTTGGTCTCCCCGTGCTTCTCCCACTGCTCTTCTTGGGGCCTCTTCTTATGCAAGTGATGGTATACCCGTATTCAGTTGGGCCACATCTAAATAGGCTCTTAGAAGATCCTGTTCAAGTGAGTCCACATCTTCACATCTTCAAAGGGTTCATCCCCACAGGAACAGGGATTAAGAACTCAATTTTTGTTAGGGTATGTGATTCAACCTGCCATGGCCCCAGGGGTCAAGTCTTCTGGACCTCGTCATCAAGCATCCTTCTCTGAAACCCTCCCTCAAGTATAAACCCTAACAGTGACTGCAGAGCCATGTGAAAATCTCCCACAAGGACTGTAGACATGTTCATTTCACCTTTACATCATGCCATCTTTTACTTCCGTACATTGAGGTTATGTTATCAAGAGTGTAGACATTTATTAATAGACTTGTATATATTCTTCTGGAGAATTAGCCCATCTTTGGGTTACTTGAGGATATCTTCCCAAGTGTTTCCTTGTAGTCTTTTAAATGTCACTGCTTCATGTTGAACCTCTTAATTAATTTTGACAAGCAATTATATGATTGGCTACTGTATTTGTTCTCTGGCTCTTAAAATAAACACCACACAATGGGTTTGCCTAACAACAAGAATTTATTGGCTCAAGGTTTCAGAGGTTAGAAGGCTTGCTTCCTCCTTAGATTGGTGTCTTCTGGCTGGCTGGCAATCTTTGGGGTTCCTTGGGTTTTCTGTCACATGGGAATGCATATGGCAGCATTTTTTCTTTTCTCTTTCAGATTCCATTGAATTCCCTCTTCTGGCTGCTCCCTGTGGTTCCTCTTCCCCTGTCCAATTTCCTTTGCTTGTAGGGACTTCAGCCATAGTAGAGTAAGGCCCACCTTGATTCAGTTTGGGCTCTTCTGGCCTAGGATTACGTGGTTATTCACTCTAAATATGGTTGCGGTGACCATTATTTGTATATGGGTGTGCATGTATATGGTTTTCTATAATTTCAGAACTTTTTTAAAATCTATGATCCATTTTTATAAAAGTAAGGTCAGTCCTTTTACTAAATGCTTGAAGCCTGTCCCTGGAAAGACAATCCAATGAAATAAGGAAATATAGGAATCACTGGCAAAAGTCATATAACTCAGTAGAAATATGGAAATCTTGATGTTTTCTTCCAAGATCTCACGACTTGAAAGAGTGATGGCATCGAAGAACACTGTATTTTTCTAGAGACCCCATTACATTATTGCCACCCTGTGGGTGCTTTCCTGATATTACAGGATATTCACCCACATGAGACTGTCTCTAAACTATTATCTCAGACAATATTACATTCCTTCATTAGCTTGTAAAAAAATAGCTAGTAAAATTTTACTGACCTCTTATTATTGAATGGATCTATTCATGTATGTCTTTCTTATTTAATTTATTTGCTAACTATATCACTTAGGGTTCTTTAGAGAAACCAAACCAACAGGACATCAAAATATAATAATATATATTAAGAGCTTTATCATAAGGAATTGGCTCAGATGTCTGTGGGAGCTGGAGAACCCAAATTCCATAGGGAAGGCTGGAAGCTGGAAATTCTTGTAAGAGTAATGTTGGAATCTGATATCCAAATTCCTTACGCTGAGAACCCAGAAAGGAGTAAAGGGCGTAATCTTGAGGCAGAATTCCTTCTGATCTCTGGAGCCCTCAGTTCTCACTCTTAATACCTCCAAGTGATTAGATGAGGCCCACCAAAATTATGGAGAGTAATCTTCTTTACTTAAAGTCAGCTGACTGCAGATGCTAATCCCACCTACAAAGTAACTCTAGAGCAACAAGTAGGTCAGGGTTTGACCTAACAACTGGACCCAAAGCCTAGCCAAGTTAACACATAAAATAAAACATCACAACTGTAGTAGGTTTATTATATAACCCAGGAATACATGTTCTTCATTTTCATCTGTTCCCATGGGTGTAAACACATTGTGAATAGGACCTTTGATGATATTATTTTACTTAAGGTCTGGCCCACCTCAGTTAGGATGGGTCTTAAGCTGGATCACTGGAGTTCTTTATAAAAGAATGAAATTCAGTAATACTGAGAGAAAACCATGGGGAGGAGCAGGAGCTGGAAATCAATGGAACCCAGAAGAGACAGGAGAGGGTATCACCATGTGCATTGCCATGTGACAGAAAAGTAAGGAGCCCTTAGGATTGCTGGCAGCCAGCGCCAGAATGCCACAGTCCCAAAGAGAAAGTATTGACTTGCCGACACCTCGATTTTGAACTTCTCCTACCTTAAACCATGAGCCAACACATTCCCATTATTTGATATTTGTTTTAGCAGCTGGAAAACTAATACAATAACTTTGGCTCTTCCTTCTTTTTATTCTTTAGTAGTTTGGCCCTTACTGAAAAAGAATATTCAAATGAAGAAATCAAAGTGGGTTTTTTCCAGACCAGCTCTGGAAGGAGGAGGATTCTGGTTCCTGGGTAACTTGGAGGCAAACCTGAAGAAACACATGTCTTTTCCACTGCCTTCCACTACATTTTACACCCTTCTCCAATCTAGGACTGCATGCATCCAAATGAGTATGCACAGTCAGTGCACACCAACAGTATACAAACAAGATAATGTTAATTTTGTACATAAGCACTGTATTAGTCAGCCAAAGGGGTGCTGATGCAAAATATCAGAAATTGGTTGGTTTTTATAAAGGGTATTTATTTGGGGTAGGAGCTTACAGATATCAGGCCATAAGGCATAATTTACTTCCTTCACCAAAGTCTATTCTCACATGTTGGAGCAAGATGGCTGCCAATGTCTGCCAGGGTTCAGACTTCTTGGGTTCCTCTCTTCCCAGGTCCCGCTTCTCTCTGGGCTCAGGTCCTCTATTTTCTCCATAAAGTCAGCTATAGACTATGAGGCACTCTAGGCTTTGCCTCTCTCCACAAGGTCAGCTGTAGACTATCAGGCAAATGGCTCTATCTCTCTCCTTGGCATTTCTGCTGTGTTTAAGGAGCCATCTCTGTTCCTCTGTGTTCTTCTCCTGGCTCAGGTCCTCTATTCCTGGGGCTGGCCTCTCTTTCCTCTGTGAGCTTACTTCCTGGAGCTCCAGCTTAAGACTTCAGGATCAAACTCCAACATCAAAACTCCAACATCAAAAACCCTCAACTCTGTCCTTTGCCATGCCTTTTATCTGTGAGTTCCCACCCACCAAGGGGCGGGGACTCAATGCACTAATGACGTGACCCAAGCAAAGCCCTAATCATAACTCAATCACACCCAGGTACAGACCAGTTTACAGACATAATCCAATATCGATTTTTGGAATTCATAACCATATCAAACTGCTACAAGCACTTTTAGACATAACTTGAAAGGAATAATGGGTTGATTTATGTGAAGGAATTTAAGACGTTTCAAATTTTGTTTTCCTTATGACAAAATCTACTGACACCAACATTTACTTTTCACTCAGTGAAGAGGTAAACTTAGACACATCATGGCTAATGAGTGAATTTAGAAATCTCTTCCTAGTCAAGATTGTAGCAGGTATGCTGGTGAGTAGGATAACTATTGCAAGGCAGTGTGTAGAGACCTAGTTGCCTTCCACACAGGAAGTGGCTGGGGTAGTATGTTTCTTCTAGTGTAAGGTGTTCCTACAGAAGATTCCTTCAAACTTTTTTTTCACACACATGCACAAAAAATATGATGATAGGAAAACAAACACAACCAAATAAAACCCAACATTTACAAAATGCTTTGGATGATTTGTACTTCTAATAATTTCTTCTAAATGACCATCATCCTATTTTTTGGCAGATGAAAATTTTGATTTTCAGCAAGGCTAAGTGGTTTAGGCCAGGATTCTACAACTTGGCTGCTCCCATTTGTTCATTGCAAGCCAGTCCAAAAACGGTGGATTTGTCTTTTCTCTCCTTAGAATAAAAATGAGGAATTGTGTTAAGAGCTGAGAATCACTGCTAAACAGAAGTAGAGATGATGGAGATGTTTCTGGGCAAAAACTGTGCCCCTCCCAAATTACATAATTACATAATTTACATATGTTCCAAACATAGTTTGTAATAGCAACTTTCCTCATAGTGAGTAACTATCTAAAGAGCAGAAACTGGTGAAGAACAAAAAGCACTTGATTCATTAATTTATTTCTATGAATATACTGCAATAAATCGATAAAGATAATAGTTTTCAAATATTTAATACTAAATGCCAAGTGCAGTTTGAGTGTATTTCATAGATTATCTCATTTAGATATCATATCAGCCATTGAAGGAATTATCAGTATTGTTCCCACATTACAGATGAGGTGAATGAGACTCAGAGAGGCGAAGTAACTAAGTAACTCAACCAAAATTAGGGGACCCAGGCACTCTGACTGCAGACCTTCAATTGCATATGGGTCTGTGTTCAGGATCGTGTCCACAGCTCACCTGAAGGACTGTCCCAAGGTTCTATAGGGTTGTCACCACCTCCTCTCCTAACACCCCACCTGAGAGTCTACTCTTTCTGAACTGAGCAATTGCAATCATTCCCTTAACTGGTCTCTCTGTTTCAATGTTGCCTCTCATGCAAATGCTTCTCTCACTAGCAACCAGAGTGATATTTTTAACACAAAAATCCTACAAAACTTGGCCCTTGTCTCTTTCAAAAACCTCATGTCCTTCTCCAGTCACTCTGGACTTCCTGCTTCTCTTTTTCTCATAAAATCTTTGCACTTGCTGTTCCCACTGCCTGAAATATTTTTCCAAAGCAATTCACAGGACTTTCCCCTCACTTCATTTGGGCCATTGCTAATGTCACCTCTCAGAGAGATTTTTCCTACCCATTTATACAAATCATGTGAATTACAGCCCCCACCCTTTCCATCACTGGCTATTTCCTTACCCTGCTTCAGTTTTCTTCATTGAATTTATTACCTGATATTATCTTATTTGTTTATATGTTTGATCTTTTTATCATTAAAAAGTGAACTCTGTGAGTTCAAGGCTTTGTATCATTCACTCTACCATATCCTCAAGACCTAGAAAAGTACTTGAAAAAATATGGGTTGAAAGAACTGATTAATTAAATAATTAACCTTAGGATATGTATTAAGAAATCAAAATTACTACCAGATCAAAAGGCATAAACATAGAAAAGTCACTGATGTATACTGCAAATTTCTTTCCAAGGGGTGAACATTACATTAAATTTTAATTGGCCTAAGTATTACAGAATACAGTTAAGGAGAGTACACCAAAAAGTGTGAAATGGCTTAAGAATGTACAACCCACGTAATACGGTCTTAGATGTAAACAATAGTGTTTAGTGCCTCTCCTAACTATATAAATAGTGGAAGAAATTAATTAGTAAGTTAAATAAATCTTACTAAACTGGTAGTCTCTTGGGGAGGTGAAATAATCAGTAAGAGGTGGTTCTTTACCATTAGCCACTGATTCCCTTCCATTTTCTCAGACTGTGATCCAAATTCAACTGAGAACTCAGATCTGGAGGAGGGAAGCAATAACTGCAATGTTTCTTGACCTTGGAAACATTTTGACTACCCTTGTATAAATTAGTAGCTGTGTAAAGCTTATTCACAACCTATCTTAGCTTTTTCATGTTGCTGCAGAATTACAATATTTTCACTAGGAATTTTAATGTTAAGATAGTGGCTTGCCTGTTTCTTCATCTTATAAGCTCTCAGATCATATACTACACCCTGACTTTAAATTGGGGTTCCTAGATGGATAATACTTGTTCTCTAAGAATATGTTTCAATGCCAACCTTTTGTGGAAAATATTCTAGCAAGTGTTATATGGAATTCCTGCTCATCAGCCTACACTTAGTTTTTTTTTTTTTATTAAGCATCCCCAACACCCAAAAATAGAAGAGAAAAAACTATTTATCATCAGAAAAACCAGTGTCAGAAAAACTGCTGTTCAATTTCTAAAAGATGGAAAATAGTCTTAAATGTTTTGACAGAGAACAAAATTCACAAACAAATGGAGAATTTGTGAATAACAACAAAATTTGGAGAACTGTTACAACCCAAAAATGTTCACCAGCTGCTTAGAAATCAAAATTCTGGTGTTCCCTGTGGATCCTTCAGTTCCACAGCCCAATGATAGCAAGAATCAAAAGCAAATGGGGGCCTAAAAAGAGGTAGTATATCAGTTAAGGGAAGCTAAAGTGGTTTTAACTAAAGGACCCCAAAATGTATGATGTCCCAACATAATGGACAGGTATCATCTGCTCATGAAGTAGCCCATGGAAGAGTTCTTGGTCCATGGGCAGCTCCCTGCCACATGGGATTCAGGGATCCAGGCTTCTTTCCTACTCGCTCCACATCACCAACAGCCCGGAGTCTCATCATCTGCATTCAGACGACACAAAGAGCAAAAGAAGCTAGAGGGTTCAAACCCACTTCTGCAGCCTGGCAGGAGAATGCTTCTCTTCTACTCGCATCTCATCCCACAGGTGAGAAATAGTAACATGGCCACATACAGCCATACGAAGTGTTGGCCGATGCCCTCCTTTGCTGGGCAACCATGCCCCAGCTACACTTGTTTACCAAGAAAGGGGAGAACAGGCTCTGGTGGTCAAAAGTCACCTCTGCTAAAGATAATAAAAGATATGAATACTTAATATTAATATCCATCAGAACCCGAAGGAGAGGTAAGGTCTTTCTAGGATGCGGCAGAAATTGCTGATGGTTCCGAAAATCAATTATCCCTCTCTCTTTCAAAAATAATATTAGGGCCCCTGATTTTTAAGAGGGCACATGGTTTCCCAGAATAAAGACCCATTACCCAGCCTTCCCTGCAGTTAGGGGTGACCCTGTCCCTAAGTCATTGTCAAAGGGAGAAGTGTGGAAAGACAGTGTCCTATCTCTGAGCCACACGCTCAGAGGGAAGGAGAATATGTTCTCCTTCCCATTTATTTTCCTGCCCTGCCTGGACACTGGACAAGGCAGTAAGCTACCTTGGACTATGTTGATGAAGGCAAAACCCTCAGCATCATGGAGTAACCCTAGAATACCTAATGCTCAGACAGTTCAGTTAGAGAGAAATATACTTCTATCTTGTTTAAGTCACTGTTTTGTATAAATTTGTTTAGATGCCAAACCTATAACTAATACATATGGCCAACAATATGGAATTCTGTTCATCCCCAGTTCAAGATTTAAACTTGCAAAAAGGGAAAAAAATAATACTGAAGGGACATTGGCCAATGATAGAAAATATAAATGTATTGATTCCATTCCTATAACATGAATTGAACTACAATTGATCATCTTTTACGTTAAATGCATGTATATTGAAGGTGAGATAAGAATAAAAATAAAGTTTCCTTGGTTTATTTAGACAATTGCCTGAAAATATCCTGGGGTGTTCCTCTGTGTTCAACTAGAATATAAGGTGGCACTGTATTTTGCTAAAAGAAAAATATTTATCTAGTCAGACAAATGCGGTTTTCAGATATGACTCACAATGTGCAATTACCCTCTCTTCACAAATAAACACACACGTGCGTAATTGTATAGATCTCTATTAAAGCTAATCTTCAATGAAAACTAAATCAGAAGAAAGACTCCCAGAGAAGAGATGAGCACAACTTCTAGTCTGAATTTGTGATTGTTGTAAGAAATGAAAAGGACTGTGCTGTTTAGGGAGCGGGAAATTGGGAGAAGGAGGGTGTTAGCAACATAGAAGGGTACTCCAGTGAAGGGAAGACAATGTGGCATGAAGACCCAAAATAGATTAAACCCAGGAATGGAGTACAAAGCCTGCCAAAAACACCTGAGGAGGAAATTTTCTCGGATCTTTGACAAGGGAATACTGTGTTTACCGCGGGTGTGTATGTGTCTGCGTGTGAGTGTGTACGTTAGTGTGTTCTTTCTGGTGCCAAAGAGTTGGAGCTGCCTAGAGTTGAAACTGCAGCACAGCCACTATCCCAGGACGGTGACTTCCCCCGGGGTCAGACCGCCCAGCATCTGGAAGGAGCCACACATCCATGCATGGGGAGGCCGTTTGGGAGCTTTCTTAGACAAAACATTATCAGAGGTATACAAGTAATGAAACTAAAATGTAACATTATTAAAATAATCCTGTTCCTAGCAGCAAACAGGTCTCCTTGGGATGACCCATATCTGGGGCTGATGGGACCAGCTCCAGTCTCTGCCCCTGCAGGTGGCTGAGCCTCCAGGAGTGATGTGTCTCATTACCTGTACCCTTAGATGCTGCTACACACCGGCAGGTGCTCCTTCCCTCTGGGCGGCCAAGACATTGTGGGTGACCACACACCCTAGTTTCCTGCCTCTATTGATCACCAACTGATTTTTTCCCTTATGATGAACTAAGTGAATTGCTTATGTCCCATCTAAAAAGGACTCTCTTAATTTACCATAATATAGTCAATTTTTATATTAGAAGTCATGGTTAGTATCGTAGGTTCAACTATATACTCCAGGAAAAACAAAAAACAAAAAAACGTGGTCTTAATCTTTCTCGCATTCCAGCGGGATATGAACCCATTTTGACCTTGTAAATGTTATTTTTAATGAAAGTGTTGCCAACCGAATCAGGGTGGGTCTTCACCTGATTCCTGGAGGTGTTACAAAGAGAAAACTACAGAGAGGAGCTGGACGCTGAAGTCAATGGAGCACAGAAGCGAAAGGGGCAGACACCCACAGCAATGGGAAAGCCAGAGAAGCCCAAGATTCTCCTCTAGCCAGAATGCTCCCGAGCCTGGGAATAAGCCAGCCTTCCAACTCTGAAACTGTGAGCCCATTGTTTAAGCCAACCTATTGCGTGGTGTTTATCATAGCAGCCTGGAAATTAAGACAGTGGGTTCTGGTATCAGATGGAACTGGATTAAACCTAATAACTAACAAGAAGAGCCCCTCTCCCCATATATAAGCATATATATAATATATATTATATATTATATATTATATATAAACGCATGGAATCCTCAGAACAGTCCCATGCAGTGGGTTCTATCTCATTTCAGAAGAGGAAATGGAACCCTGTGATAAATGACTCATTCAGGGTTATGCAGCTGCAATGCGCAGAGCCAGGGTTGGAAGCTGCAGAATTTACTGTTAGGATCCAAGCCATCAACGACTGTGTTACATAGTCTCCCAACTCTATTGCAACATAGTTTTGAGCTCTAAGTTCCCTAGGTAAAATAAAGTAATAATAGCGTCTACTTTATGATATTATTGTGAGAACTTAATGAGCTAATTCTCATGAAAATGATTAGAACAGTTCTTGACACATAGAAAGAGACTGATAAATATTAGCTAAAAATATTCTAGCTTATGCAAACTAACCAAGTTGGTTATTGTTGAACTCAAGATTGTTGACTATTCACTGAAGTCATGTAAGCTTCCCTGTACTACAATAATGCTAATTCAAAGCTGTGGCCAATCATGCTATACATGTCATAGTATACAATTGAAAAATACCAAGATGTTAAATGCTGTTAAGGAATTATTTTTGATTTTAGGTGGGATAATGACATTGTAATTATCTTTAAAAATGTCCTTTTCTTGAGATGCTTACTGAAGCATGTTGAGTAAAAGTAGGTGATTTGCTTTAAAATTCCCCAGCATTAAACAAAAAAGAGAAACAATGGATGAAATAAATATAGGAAAATACTTATAGTCAGTAAGCTGGGTGATGGATACATGTGTGTTTATTGTACAATGTCTATTTGATGTTTTTTTTAATGAAAAGAATGAAAAGAACATCATGGAAAGTTTTGTAGCAGTGATTATTAAACTCTTCCACAGAGGACCTTGGTTTTTAGGGCTGCGGGGCTCTGCAGAGAAGCTTCAGTGATGGAGGCTAGAGGACACGGGGCACAGAGTTCTCGATTCTCTGCCCATCTTTCACTGGCGTTACTCCACTTTTATCTATTTTCCTTAAAGCAGCACCATGTAAAGGTTTGTGTCCTTGCTGATTTGGTGTGGAAGGGAGCCAGGTGTTCCCTTGTTCTTGTCTTTGCAACCTTCAGATCACGAGCTAACACTTTTGAACCTCGTGTCATCAGGCTACATCACACGCTTCCTTCCATCATCCAGCTGCTCACAGTTCCTTTCCCCCGTTTCCGACTCACTGTCACCACAACCACCACCGCCCTGCCTTAATCTGGGGTCACTTCAGTATTCACACAGCAATGCTTTCCACCCCCATCCTCTCCATTTCTCAAGTCCTCTTGCCCAATGGTCTTGTTATTCCCCTAGTTCAGAAGTCCCTCTCACAGTCAAAGCCAGCAGACTCTCCACAAGCCGCTTCATGAATCCCACTTTCTGACTACCACCCGCTATTTCCTCCTACAGTATCCTCAGCTCACCTACCCCACTAGGATTTCTTGCCTTTTCACTAATCTCCGTGTGCTTGATGTCTTCACTTCCTACTTTTCCTGACTTAAGTTCCATGGTCAATTATTAAAATCTTTCCCATATGTATCCGCAGCTGCCTTTCCTTTCCTTTGCTTTGCTGTACTTGTTTGGCAAAACCACCCCAGATGAATACATCTCTATGCCTACCACACCTGCACCCATGCCACTGAGCAAGGCTGAAGGAAAACAACCAGGCTGGCTCAGGTTACTTTATTTATTTATTTATTTATTTATTATTTTTTATTTCTCCTCCCCCCCCCCCTCATTGTCTGCTCTCTGTGTCCATTCACTGTGTGTGTTCTTCTGTGCCCACTTGGATTCTTGTCAGCAGCACCGGGAATCTGTGTCTCTTTTTGTTGCATCATCTTGCTGCATCAACTCTCCATGTGTGCGGTGTCACTCCTGGGTGGGCTGCACTTTTTTCACACGTGGTGGCTATCATTACAGAGCACACTCCTTGTGCGTGGAGTTCCCCTATGCGGAGGACACCCCTGTGTGGCAGGGCACTCCTTGCGCGCATCAGCACTGCGTGTGTTCCAGCTCACACATGGGTCAGGAAGCCCTGGGTGTGAACCCTGGACCTCCCATGTGGTAGGCAGATGCTCTATCAGTTGAGTCAAATCCACTTCCCTCAGTTCACTTTAGATTCAAGATTACAAATTTCATCTGGGGCTTCTGTGCTGCTCAGCAAGTATGCTACCTTTCCCTAGAATAAATAGTCTTCATAAGCCTAAACAACAAGTCTTAGCCCTCACCTTCCTCCTCAATTCTCTAATGCCTCCTTCTCTCCTCACTCTCAGCCAATTAACCTGTTTTCTACCTTACTGAGAAAGCAGAAGCAATTCAGAGGAAGTTTTCAGAAACTCCAACCACCACATCCATTCACCTACATGAAACTGTATCCACATACCCTTCTTTCTTCCCACCTGTTGGCACAAACTCTGTTTTAGTTAGCCACAGAGGGCCAAGGCAAAAATACCAGAAATGGGTTGATTTCTATAATGGGAATTTGTTAGGTAAAATCTTATAGTCCCAAGGCTGTGAAAATGTCCAAATTCAAAGCACATCAGAGATGCTGTCTCACCAAAGATCAGTCACAGGTGATCCTGGACTCCTGCAACATGACAAGACAAAAGGTTGCCAGTCTCTCCCTTCTCCTCCAGGCTTGCTTTCTCCTTGAGCTCAGATGTGGGCTATCAAGCATAAGGCTTATCTCTCCTCCAGCCTCTCTCTCAGCCTCTCAGGTTTCTCTGTCTTTCTGTGGCTATAGACAATCCTGGAGTCCTCCCTCACATAATAGGTAAGAGCGTACAGCCCTCTTTATCTGTGTGTCTCTGCTTTCAGTTTTCAGTTTATATAAGATTCCAGTAAAAGGATTAGGACATACTCTGAGTCCTGCAATCTAATCAAAGACCTTTAACTGAAGAAATCTAATCAAAAGTGATCTAACCAAAAGGTCCCTTACCTGAATCTAATCAAAAGGTTCCACATGTAATAGGCTCACATGCACAGGAATGGGTCAGCTCAAGAACAAAATGCTTTGGGTCCACAAAAGACTCAAATCAGGACACTGTCTATACTCCTAAGTAAAGCCAATACTTCTTGTTATAAACTTAACCCTATCTCCCCTCACTTAGTGAAGAACATCACTTCTCTCTCTCTCTGATTATCATGTTTTCCTCTACTGCTCATTCCCAACAGCATATAAATATTGCAACTACTTCTCTCATCTTAAAGTCAAAATTCAAAAAAATAAGCAACTTATCTTGATCCTCTTTCCCTGTAAGCAACAACTCATTTTATTTGTTCACCTTTTCTTCAAAACTCTTCTAGTTTGCTTTTGATACCCCTCGTTTCATATTCCTCTTCTCCCTTTCTTTTAAAATTCCACCCCATTAGGCTATTGTCACTCTAGGAAACTCTTCTTGCCAGTCACCAAAAACCTTAACACTGTTTGATCCAGTGATCTGTTCTCAGTTCTCATCTCCCTTGATGACCTATAAGCAGCATTAGACACAGTTATTACTCTTTCCTTTTTTAGTAACGCTCTGTTCACTTAGCCTTCAGGGCATCACATACTCTTTGTTCCTCTTGCTCATTAAGGTAATTTCTTCTCACTTTTGCTGGTTCCTTCTACTTTCCCTAGTCCTTAAGTATGTTCTACCTTCAATTCTACAGTGATCTCAAAGATGCAAATATGTCTATATGCTTATAGTTTCCAGACATATCTCTCCAACTGTGAACCTCCTCCTGCACTACAGATTCATATCAGGAGTCTATTTGGTATCTCCAATAGGATGTCTGATATACATCTTAATCAACATGTCTAAAACTGAGCTCCTGGTCTTTCTCCCTTGCTCCAAACTAGCTCTTTCCTTTACTAAGGGGTGGCAACCCCTTCCTTCCAGTAGCTCAAATCATAAACTAGGAGTGAGCCTTGAATCTGTTGTTTCTCTCACATTCCACCCTGAATATTTCTGGAGATCCTACTGACTCTACCTTCAGAACATATCTAAATTTTGGCTGCCTATTACCATCTGGGTCAGTACCATCCAGGTTTCAAAAACCACCATCTTTTACCTGGAGAGGTACCATACTGCTACAGGTCTTTTTGAGGTTACCCATTCCCCACACCCTTCCAGTCAATTCTTAACACAGAAGTCAGAGAAATCTGCTGAAACCTGCAATGGTTGTCCATTTTGCACATCTAAGGGTGAAAATTCTTGCAATAACCTCTGAAGTGCCATGTGGTCTGTCCCTAGTTATCTTTCTGTTGTTCTCTCCTAACACGCTAGACTCCTTTCTTGAGCACACCAGGCTTATCCCACCACACAGCTTTTGTTTTACCTTCTTCTTTTGTCTAGTACAATCTTCTTCCAGGAAGCCATGCAGCTAATCCTTCCTCTTCCTTCAAGTCTTTGCTCAAAACTCCCCTTTATAATATCAGCTCCCCTCTTTCATACTGCAAATTGCCTTTCATGCACCCTTAGAACTCTGAGTTTCCCTCCCCTGCCCCACTCTTTCTTTTTATCCATTGTACTCCTCATCTTTTAACGTACTGTGTAATTCTCTTATTTATTATTTTTATTATTTACAGTCTGCCTCCCTGCAGTAGACGTCTAGTTCCATGAGGACATGGTCTTTGTAGGCCTTGCTCATCATGCATCCTAAGCAGAGCCCAGCAAAGAGCGAGTTTTCAAGCAATAGTTGTTCCTTAGAACCAGGCATGGTGGAGTGTAGCTGGACAGATTAATCACTGAAGCTGGTTGAATATAAGTTATATTATCTAATTCCAAACTAAGGGACAGGGAGCAAACGTTTTAGTAATACCTCCATAAATATAATTTCTGTCAATTTGGACTTTAATGGGTTCAGGATTTTTATTCCTTGTCAAGGACTTGAAATGTAGCTAAACTCTCTTGCCAAGTAAATGTGGAGTCATGTTTCTTAACTGATAGTCCATCTAGGATAGCATTGATTACTTCTTAAGACAATAGATATAGCCAACAAAGATGTGACATGCTTGAAGGTGGACCAAGAAAGCATTATAATCATAGCCCCCAATTTTAAAAATTTCTATTAATACATAGAAAAATGAGTGATGAAGGCCACCAAGAATTGCTATATACAACATGGTTAAAATATTTTAACTTAGAAAAAACTAAGTACATAAATTAAATGCCCGCCATATTCATTACAATAAAAGTGAAAAAAAGAATCCATAGGACACACGGCTTTGAGCAAGGTTCTTTCCTGGTGTTTCCATCTCAGCTCAGAAGTAAGGTGCATGTGCTTTTAGAATGACAAATTCGTCACTGTTCTCATTACAATAAAAGTAAAAAAAAGAATCCATAGGACACACGGCTTTGAGCAAGGTTCTTTCCTGGTGTTTCCATCTCAGCTCAGAAGTAAGGTGCATGTGCTTTTAGAATGACAAATTCATCACTGTTCTCATTACAATAAAAGTAAAAAAAAGAATCCATAGGACACACGGCTTTGGGCAAGGTTCTTTCCTGGTGTTTCCATCTCAGCTCAGAAGTAAGGTGCATGTGCTTTTAGAATGACAAATTCGTCACTGTTCTCATTACAATAAAAGTAAAAAAAAGAATCCATAGGACACACGGCTTTGAGCAAGGTTCTTTCCTGGTGTTTCCATCTCAGCTCAGAAGTAAGGTGCATGTGCTTTTAGAATGACAAATTCGTCACTGTTCTCAAAGTTCTGCGTCATTTCCTTGGTTTAGGCAAGATAGTGAGCAATCATGAAAAATAGGAGTAGATTTTCATTTATGTGCCGAATTTAAACCCTATTTCAAGTATCTTGGTACTTCCAAACAACCTGAGTAAACCCAGTCACTCACTGTACTGTTAACTAACAACAGCTGTGACAGTCAGCTTGAAATACCACTGCTCAGAGCCCGTGTCCAACTGAAGCACCTGTGGGTATTACTTCACTTCTAGGATCCGAGTATATGTATAGCTATCCAAATGTAAGTATTTCAGACTCTATGGAAGGTAAACATCTTACTGACTTCCCTTTTTGCCATAACTCATCAGGTTATCTACTTAATCTGAATACCGTAAGAAGATAATATAACTAAGTACTTGGAGAACTAAAATGTGATTTTCCCAATAATTTTTCAATGACACAGTGTCACCAATATTGATTGTACCAGAAATTCTTACTTCACTCTCTTAAAGATAATGCCAAACATTTTAAAGTTGAGTAAAACAGGCCTATTTTATATGAATAAGAACAATGGACTAATTTCTAACTGATGCATGCTACAAGCAATAATTTTGAGTGTTTTCCATTGTGCTTTTGATTGTGTCATAATTCCTGTATTGCATATGTTTTATCTTACTAGAAATACCACTTCAGATCAAATGTTGCCACATCAAATAGTGCTATACACCAATTTTCCTTTAAAATAAAAATAAAGTATTTTTTAAGACTAATGTGGATACATGCTTTTACTAAAGTGAAGTAGAATATTGAAAGAACGTATCTGTCTTCTTTCTCTCTCTCCATATATAGTTATATTCCATTGTGTGGATAGAACATCAGATGTGTTCTGTGCACACAACAGAGTAGTATTCCACCTCCAAAAACGAAGTTCTTTTGCATGCTGCAACATGTTTGAACTTTAAAGACAACATGTTCAGTGAAATAAGCCAGACACAGGCAAATATTTATGATGAAAATCGTATGAAATATCTGGAAGAAGCAAATTCCATAGAGACAGATAGTTGATTTTAGGCTACTAGGGGCCCAGATAATGGATATTGTGAGTGCAATTAATACCATTGAATTGTATACTTGAAAGTGGTTGAAAAGGGAATTTTGAGTTGTATAAATGTTACTACAATAAAAACGTAAATTTTTGTAAAATTTAGAGGTGATCCCCAATCTTGGAGTTTGAAATATTTTCCATAAAATAGAGCATCCAAAGTTATCAAGAAGAATCTGTTAAAGCCTAATATTCTAATACCTAAATTCATTCTTTTCTATTTTCAAAAAAATATTGCTCTCCTGCTATGGACCAGGAAGTGGGTTAGGAACTAAAGATGAAACAATGAATAAAATAAGTGTGGTTCTCGGAGCTTACAATTCAACAGAGAATACTGATACTATAATCAGTCAATCATTATCTATTGACGACTGAATGAATGAATTCACACAATTTAAAAGTTTGGTGGTGTTATGGAGGGAAAGTGCAGACTATGGGAACTCAGACCTGAAGAAGAAGTTTCTGTGCCCCAGCACGAGAAGTGCCAGTGGGCGTGGGGGCTCTCAGTGCCCCTTCTCAAAGTCCACCACTGCTTATAGAGCAAGTGTTAGGCTAGGAGACTGACTGCCTGTGTAGACAATATTGGTTTGGCCAAATGAAGTGATATGCAATTTGCTGCTCCCAACCCTGTGGCTCTCTTCTGCTTAATTGTTCCTTTTATGCAGCAGCTCAGGAATGTCCATAGGGAAGAAATGGGGAGAAATAGTCCAAGCTACCAACAGATTAGGAAGGAACCCAAGCCACATGACGCTGGACCCTGCCCATGGTCCCTACCCATTGGAAGCCTGTCTTTTGGGAATTATCCCCCCTCTTCTAGAAGCTCTGGTCAAATGACACTGGACCTCTTCCCCTCACAGGATGGTTGGTGCTTTTCAACAGGAGCTTATTTATGCAGCATCTAATGCATCTCACAATTTTGTTTCAAGTAGCTTTGCCCCCAAACTAGACTGGAACACCTCGAAAAGCGATATATCTTCATTTTTACCACTCCTTTCCCAAGGCATATTGAATATGCTGCCACTAGTAAAAAATATTTGCACGTTGATTGGTTTCTATCAGAAGAGGGCCTATTTTAGTGCTTACTATACAACAGCCTCGACAGGCCCTAATGTCTCGTAGCATCTCCCAAAAGTAAAGAATCTTGGATTCATCGCATAACTACAACAGGGTAACTCATTACGTTAATAATTATCATACTCTGGTGGGCAGATTGTACCAGATCCTGGAATGTAATCAATTAATATCAAGCACTGAGTGTTATTAGTGTGTGTTCTTGCTAATCTAACATTCTCCCATCTGAAGCCAACCTGTGAGTATTTTCTTCAATCTTTCCCTAACTGCCTTCCAGACTCTGAATGCTATATCTGAGCACATTGCAAACAATGGAAGATGGGTTGTGACCCAAAGAGCTCACTGTCTTCTTCATGAAGAACACTGATGAAATTTAAAAGAATACAATAAGATAAACTTTCTAAGTAAGCTCCAAGAGATATACGCTGAATTATTTTTTCATTGCAAAAAAAAAAAAGTAATAGGTTAGTGGCAGCATTCTACAGAAAACTCTCTCTGGTAAAACTTAGTATGTATCCTATGGCGATATGATTCAATAATAGTTAAGGATTTTGATTTGGAGGTTGTTTCTTTTTTTCTTGCAAAGCACAAAACCTTTTGGCACCTGAAACTAGCAGAGCAGCCTATCCATTTAAAACCTTCTATCAGATGACTGGGACAATGCGATGTCTCCTATCAAGATGGGTAATATTAATATCAGTTTGCATCCAGTACAAATCTTCTCATAAATAAATAGAGCTAGAGGCACATTTTGATGGGAGAGGGCAGCACCCTGCTCCAGTCTTACTTAAAGATGGTCCTGGTTTAGTACAGATATGGCTTACTGGCAAAAAAAAAAAGAACAAAAACCATTGTTATCATCTGGTGAAGTGGTGAGACGTTCAGACATGAAGCATGAAGCTCAAGGAAACATTCTAGCTTACTCTTGAAGGCAAGTGGTTTACTTCACAGTGTTTTAAGGCTTTTATATATATATATATATATATTTTTTTTTTTTTTTTGTAGGGCAGAACAGTTTGTTTACTTGGAATCACCAAGATTCAAAATTCTGGTGGAAAACAGACACTAAGAAAGAGGGAAGAACAGAGATGAAAGGAAGGAAGAGCCTGAGTGAATTACACACAAAGCAAGACTTATCACCCTAAGTATAAGAAGCCGTGGGGAGAGAGCCTCCTAGGAAGAAATTTACTTTTTGGGGGGTAGAGATCCAGAACAGGAATGTGTTACACGAAAACTTATAAATTCTCTGGCCCCAAGAGCACCCAAGGAGGTGACTGTGGGTAACCTGCTGCCCTGGGGATGCAGAGTTGGGGTGACGTGAGCACCCCACCTTCCGTGGAAGAGGCACGTGGAGCAAATCTGTTCTGACACTTGCCGAATGGCACTGAGAACACTCTTTCCAAAACCCCTTCCTTTGTGAAGCCAGCCTTGTCTTTCTCGACTCCTGAACCAGACTGCTGGCCCTTAACCTCTCCTGTTTTGAAACTAGAAAGGAAGAGAAAGCTTAAAGGGGACTTCCATTTCAGGACTCGGTCTTCAAATTAACTTTATCAGGAAGATAAACAGGCAGGTGCAGCACTAAATGTGCCCTTCTGTTTAGCCATTTAAAGACGAATGAACACATTCTATTAGCCTGAACTGTTTTCCTTGCTCTTTCTCCAGGAATAATACACAGAAAGAAATATTTTAAAAGTTAAACCACGTGCTCTGCTTAATATGAAATCACCAAACAAAAGACTGAAGAGGCAGAGGTGGCAGGCATCACTTTGAGTTTTATTTTTTTACTTTTAAACACTCTTTACTCTGGAAATATGCCTGTATTTCATACTCAGAATATGGTTCAAACATTCTGTTCTTAGGAGATGTCCAGACAATAAATCAGACTTGGATATTTCGGAAAAAACAAAACAGAAGAGTAATGTTGAAAACTGCACTATAAGCACAATTGTTACTTCTATTTCCTGGCAATTAACATCCCATCGCTGGTTCTTTTTGCTAGAAATCAAAGGAGAAAGCCCTGATTTCAGCAGCAGAGTTTCTAAGAGCTGACTGGTTTTACTCCTATTTTTTTTTAATTTACAGAAAACTTATAGATACGATCTCAGGAGCAAAGCAGTTGAGGAGTTCCATGGTGCAGCTGCAAACTCTCGGCCCGTCTTGCCCAGACAGCCCCTCGCTCCACCAGCCTCCCCACAACACACACGTGTGCACACACACTTGCACGCACATAAAACTAAGGTGTGTGGTAACAGAAGAAGAGGGTCCCCGGAGGGCATGAACGGACCAGGATAAAGAGAAAGCAATTAGGACGGCATCTGGAGAGAAGGCGCTCAGGGCAGCCCCCACCGAAGAAGCAACAGTTCAGCTATGCATTGAAGAAGGCACAGGTGTTTGGACAGACCATTGTATGCCGAGATCTCTTAAAGATGACAGCACATCGCATACAACTTTGGTTTTCCTCAGTACTTGGAACACAGTAGAATATTATTCAGGGCACTAGGTATTGTTGGAGAAGCTGAAATCCAATAGTCTGCACTTGCAGCTAATTCATTTGAAGAGAAATGTCTAGTTAATAATCATTCCACCTTTCGTTGACCAGTATTTTCACCTAGGCGGTTTTATTTCATCTCTCCAGTAACTTTATGCCCAATTTAGTGAAAGAAAAGTGAGACTTTGGAAGGTTAACTGTAGAAGAACTGACCTCTAGGATTTTGGTTGGCAAGCCTGAGCCGGCAACACAGGCTGCAAAGAGAAGTAAAACCCGGCAGGGATGAGTTGGCTCCCGCACACCATTTTCATCAAGGCTAAGGAAGGCACAGGCACTGTCAGTGCTCTATCTATGTAATATCTGACTGGGCTCGCAAGGAAAGAGCGAAGGAAACGATCTAAGATGGCTGGGCAGCTTCTTCCTCCCCTTCTCCGGTGGGCCTGGCGCTCTCCTGCGCACACAACTCTCACCTGACTCACAGTAAACAAATGCAGGAAAATAAAAAACTGGAGGGTTTTCTAGGCCGTGTGTTAAAAATACACCTCCCTGAAGCTAATGCCAAGAAGCAAACATGTAATTGCTATTTGCATTTGTTTCAGTGAAGAAAATAAAAGGGGAAATAACAGTCTCGGGGACCACAAGTATTCAGGTAGAAGCTGAAGGGCATGGAGAGGGGGACTGCAGTGGAAAGGTCTGCGGTGGAGTTTGGGAAGAAGGAAAACCGGGTCCTCTCTGGGCAGGGTCTGGTGAAGGGAAGGGTCCCTCACAGACCGATGGACAGAGCCTCCTGGCTCTCATCACTGCCTCAGAGCTGGGAAGCCCACTCCTGGGGCTTCATTATGGGGCAAGAAGCCACCACGTAAAGAGAGATACAAATGCAGACACCCATGGCCTCATTTATCACAGAAAGACTAGATAATGTAAATGTCCATCAAACAACAGGGGACTGGTTAAATAAAATTAGGCAAACATTGCCCACTCATTAAAATTATTTTTATAGGGCATATTTAATGCCATAGCAGAATTTGTATTATACAGTTAGTTTACTCCCGAAAAGCTAGAAACACACCACTATGTATAATGTGTTCAACTATGTCAAAATGCAAATACATAAAAGATTGCAGTGAAATGCCAAAATGTTAACAGTGGTTTCATTCTGTGTAATAGCATTGCTGTTTTCATTGTTTATGCTTTTGTTACTTTCTGAATGCGTTTGTGCCATTCTTACACTAAGAAAACGCAATCTTGTTTTTTAAAAAGAATGAGACAGTTTGAAGAATTATAAGATGATTAAGAAAGGGGTAAAATTTTTGTTCTTGATGAGAAAATTAATCCTATAGTATATTAGTCTTATAAAGCAATGTGACTCTCCATGTTTTAAGCAGCCCAAGCCATCTCTTCTTAATTTCAAAAGTAAACATAAGTATACATTTTTTGTTCATTAAAAGAGAGTATACTTCATTTTATTTTGAAAATGGAGGCTAATTTGTAAAAACTTTCGAACACCTGGGTTCTCAAATCATCACCTTAATGGAGGCTGTGTAAGGGTCAAGAAAAAACCTGCTGTCAAAGCAGCTGCCTACTGCACCGGCACTTTAAAGACCAGGCGATAACCACCACATGCTAGGGTAACAATCTGTAGTCTTACATCCTACATCTTCTCTGGTTTTCTCCTTCCTTCCTGTCTCCCTCCTTTCCTTCCTTCCTCCCCTCCTTCTTTCCCTCATTTTTTTCCATCCTTCTTTTCTCCCTTCCTCCCTCCCTCCCTTCCTCTCTTCCTTCCTTCCATTTCTTTATTTTTTGGCCTTTTACCTCTAACCTGAGAAAGTCCAGTCCAAAAGGCTAAACCAATGGGAAATAGAATGGAATATCATATTCTTCTAGATCTCTCATCCAAGTTTATCTTTAGAATATTTCTTCTTTTTTCTCTGCCTCCCAAAGTTCCAGTGACGTCCTTGATGGAACCTTTGTTTGGGTAAAAGGATCTTAATAATGCCAGTTTCTCAGGAGTAACAAAATGTTGTTACTTGTTAAGAAGTAAGTAAGGAGGGTGCATTCCCCTAGGTCTGGGGTTAAATCAAAGCCCAGATCTTTATCTTTAATACCCCGGGCCAATGTGATGTCATACCGTTTACTACTTTTAAACTGTGTGTCTTTCTCTGCTTGGCCTTGGTTTGCCTTCTCGAGAAGATTGTGCTATTTCTACCTGTCACTATTTTGTGGAAAAGATTGTTTAGGGTCCCTCACAGTCAGCTGCACATCGGCTGCTATGGTATCCAATCTCATTTTCATTAACCTCATTACCCCACCATTTTTAAAGGATATACTGAGTGAGTGTTGATTTTCTCAAACCAGTTTTATAATACGGATGAAAAATTTAAGTTCCTAGGAGTTAGCATGATACAACTAGAGACATAAGTACAGTCTTGCCTATCAGAGATGTTTGAATAAATATTTTGACATCTTAAGATATTTTACAAAAAGTTTTTTTAAAAAAAGATAAAAAAAGAAAAACACTGGTTTGTGAAGCAGGTCGCTTCTAAAATTTTAAGTAAAAGTGGCATAATCAAAGACTATATATAATTTATTGTTTTTAATTAGCTCAATTGACACTGATAGAGCATTCATTTACTTATTCACAGGTATCCAACCACCGACACCTCCCCTATGCCAGGAATTATTCTAGAGCATACTGCCGTGAAAATGCTACCCCAGTGTCTACCTTCAAGCTGGGTACATTCCTGTGGGGCCAAGAGATGAAAAAATTCAAATAATTAGAATTATAAAGGTACAGTCAGTTTTGCTATGATCTTTGTTTTAAAAATGCAAATTTGTTCTAACACGGACGATATATTAGGGAGCAATTTGAGCATAAGGCAAATTTTGTTTTGCTTCCCTGTGATATCATCTATGAGCAATACTAGGTGAATAGAGAAAACTGCAGCCAGCCAAGCAGAGCTAAGAAGGAAAACACAGAACACCTAGGCATAATTTCGAATGTCTCTCAGCTCGCTCAGTTCACTGAGCGTGCTGTGAGCCAGCCCTGCCCGCATGGGGTGTGGTAGCACTCCTTCCAATTTCAGGCCACCTTCCTTCCACCACCTTGGAAGGCTGCAACCCTTTTGAGACCCACTCCCACAAGCAAACTTCAGACCCTTTCAAGGTAAAATGCCACTTTTAGCGCAGCGTTTACCTATTTCTTGTCCATTTAACTGGTGTGAAGGCGGGCTGTGGTGTTTATTAGATTCCACCATTTTTTTAGCATGTTACTGATGAAGATGATGTGCCCTCACCTCATTTTCCCCCTTGGCCTAGTGGTTCTTGAGGGGTGATTTTGCAGAGTGCATAATCGCAGACCTGCCTGCAGTCATGAGGGCTGGGAAGGAAAGACATGGGGCTAAGGCAGTAAAGAGCTGGAGCGTCCACTGAGAAGAGGTGGTCTGGGAAGGCCTCACTCAGAAGGTGGCTCGCGCATGATAACCTGCAGGAGAAGAAGGATGGCGATGCTGGGCGTTGGTGAGAAGGCGGTCTAGGCAGGTGACGGCATGGTCAAAGAGCACGTTAAGGAAGGCTGAGGCTGGAGGCTGGGGAAGTTAGATGATCAAGAAGAAGAAGAGGGGCCGAGGAGCTCAGACTCTGACCTGAGAGGAATGAGAATCCCTGAGTGGTTTGAGCAAGGGAGTTAGCAAGAAACAATCGGCTCTTAGGAGCACTGTACACAGCAGAAGAAGAGAACGGGGTCAGGGAGCTCAGTGAGGAGTCTCTCTCAGTAGGTTTGTAGGAGAGTTGGGTTATCCTTGGAGAAGGGATGGGATGTGTTTCAGATATGGACCTGGTAAGTCTTCTGAATGAAGGCACACTAGAAAAGGAGAAACTGGGAAGCAGGGAGAACTGCCAGCATTAGGCTCCTCCCAACAGAGCAGGGCAGTGCTGTGTGCTTTACTTACATTATTAACTCATTTCATCTGAAACCACCCCATTTTGTGGGCTGGAACACGGAGATGAGAGAGCTTAAATAATTCACCTTGAATCACGCCTTGGGAATGCAAATCAGTTTGCCCCAGACACCAGTCTTCTCCTTCACGCCCACCGGCACACACCTGCAGTGAGAAAGTGGACCCTGAAAAACAGGCCAGCGGGCTGTGTGCAACCTTCCCATGATACTGCCGGGCCCTCGGTCCCCAGGAGTGGCACACTGAGTGGTCTCTACCCCACCGTCCCTCATCTGACCTGACACGGTGTTTCCCACCCTGCTTAGAAGTGGTTTGACCTTCCCGCCTAATCCATCAGGTCCTCTGAAAGCTAAGATCTGTCAGGGGCAGTAGAGGGAGCGCCGTGGTTAGACTTGGGGCCAGCTCCTAGAGAGAATGCATTAGCCATTTTGTACTTTTCTGTATATTTACTTCAATTAAAAAAAATAAAGATTAACAAACATTTAAATATCTGGAGAGATGTGTTTTACCATTTCCCTCTCTGTTCCAAAGAGAATATTCTCTTCTGGTTGGCTAGAGATGGGCACTGAATGACTAGTGAGTGATTCTGGGGCAAAAGAACTGACAGCTCTAAAAATGGGCTCATTCACAAAACTGCCCACTTCTGCAAGCAGGCCTTTGGCAGAGAAGTGGAGATAAAGCAGGGATGGGGGTGGGTGCTAGACTCTGACATCCCATCTCTTTCTACAAGATAACACAATCTCAAGGTGAGGCACTCCCTTCGTTATTGTTCCCATAGTCATTAGGCAAATATTTATTTGGCTCTGGTCTGAAATTTGACTTATCAATCTGTTAGCAGGAAGAACAATGAAGCCAGCAGGCAATGATCTCTCTAAGAAAGTCCAAAGTGCACTATTTCAGTACACAGTACTTTATCTTTCAAGACAGATTAAAAAAAAAAAGATTCTCCTCCCAGATATGAGTGAACAAAATGTAAACTTTCTTTAAAAGAAAGAAAAAAACAATTGGGAAACTCCTTTCTTGAAATAATAGCTATAAAGCAAATGTATTGATAAAGAGGGACACTGATAAAATTAAAGAACCGTGTCTGATTCAGACCTCTCAGTGAACGTCCCACTCCCCGTCTATCTACTTGCCATTGAACATTCTATGTTGAGGGACAATGACCTGGCAAGAAAGAGAACTGATGGGCATAAATGGACCCAACTGGGAAGTGTGAGTCTCTAAGGACATTAGTGGACAAGGGATACAGACATGGCCCTCACCAACACATGTCCACTGGTCCTGTGCCACAGCTGATGGTGGCATGGAGTTCTGCAGAAGGAAAGCGATGCACTAAACCTACAAACACAGCCTAGCCCATCTGTCATAAACACCAGGTCCAAAGGCCACAGGTGCAGATGGCACTAAAAAGTAAAAATTACCCTTGGGCAAAGGCCTCTTGATAGAACAGGATTGGTTTCCAATCAATAAATGGGCTAACAACAGTCTATTCATTTTTGGCACCTGTTGTTTCTTCCTCTCTCTGGTTCACCATGAATAAAACAGTTTTATTTATGAGAGATGTTGTGTGTACACAGGACTGGCCTTCTGTCTATTGTTAACTAGGCAAAGTTTGTCTTCGGTGTCCTCCCTAGCCAGCTGGCCAGTCCTACTTCCTTTCTCTCCCACCAGGTGTCAGGGCCTCTGTTGGCTGTCCAAACTGCACTAGCCTTCGCTCATGCTCCTGGGTAAATATCACTTAATTGCATAAATGTTGCTTTAACACCTAGTAGGAAAAGTGATTTCAAGACAAGCAGAGGAAAGTTTGAAAGAGCTGTAAAACACAGCCATTGCCTCATATCCCTGATATATCACTGAACAAAGCAATCATGCACAGATAAGCAAAGTACAGACATTTTAACAATCTAAGACAAAGGCAACCAGATTGCTATGGAAACAGGGAGGAAGGAGACTTAATTCCAAATGGGGAAATTTGAAAAGACTTTGGGGAAGAGGTGAGATATGAACTACAACATGAAGAATGAGGACTGGATGGGTTTCAAATAGCAGGAAAAGGGAGGAAAGGCATTCTAAGTGGAGGGAAGAGTGAAAAAAAGTGTGGAATTTGGAGGGTCAGGCAGTGCTAGGGGGTAATAGACCGCATGTTGTGTTGACACTGGATCCACCAATGGCTCACTGTTTGAACTCTGAAAATTACTTAGCGTCTATGAACTTTCATTTCCTCATCTGTGAAAGAAATATGCATTCAATCAATAAATGTTTATTGAGGACCTTATATGTGCCATGTTCTGCACATGGTGTTAAGGGCACAACTGAATTAAGAATATTGACCATATAGGGTTTATGTTAGTATTAAAAGAGAATGTGCATGTGAAGAACTTTTAGCACAGGACCTAGCAAGGAGTATGTTTTAAGAAGTAAATGCAGATGCTGTTGGTGAGGGCGATGGTGAGAGTAGGGGTGGTTGTGATGGTGTTGGTGAGGTGGTAAGGGTGAGGGTGAGGTTGTGCTGGTTATGGTGGTGATGGGGATGGGGTGGTTGTAATGATGGTGAAGGTGGTAGGAGGGTGATGGTGAGGAGGGTCATGACGGAGGTGGTGTTGTTAAGGGTGGTGGCGAGGGTGAAGGTAGTAGTGATGGTGATGATGGTGGTGGTGAGGGTGGTGGCTGTGATGACGGTGGTGGTCGAGGTCGTGGTGGAGGTGGTGGTGAGTGTGATGGTGAGGCTAGTGGTGATGGTGGCCATGGTGGTAGAGATGGTGATGGCAATGATGCTGCTGCTGCTGCTGGTGGCGATGGTGATTATATGGTGGTAGTGATGATGAGGATAGTGATGGAGGTGGTCGTGGAGGTGGTGGTGAGGGTGGTAGAGGTGGGAGTGAAGATATTGGTGATGGTAAACTATTTTCTAAGCTGGGAATGCAGAGTATGTAGCAGAAGGCTAGCAAGCATGATGCCTGCCAAGAGTTTAAGAGTAGATCGCTTCACTGGGATAGTCTGGACATAGTGATACAATTCTCATGTGGAATTAACTCGGGTGTACAGAGTTCTGAGCAGGCAACAGTGACACCTGAGGTCCCTAAAACCCCACTTTTCTCTCCACTCACAAGACCAGTTCTGTGTACAATTCAAACACCCATTAAAATGTATTTAATTGACTCCTGACAGGAAGGTATTAAGAGCAATATATCCTTCTCTGCTCTTTGTAGAAAACATTGTCAGTGCTCCCTCCTCTTTAGAGCTATGCCACAGTTCCTTAGAGCCTGCAGCAAGGCAAAGAACTATCAGAAAGAGAAAGAAAAGACATGCAGAGCCAACTTTTCAGTATAGACTATATCTAAGCAAGTTGCCTCAAAATGCATTGTAATTTGTAAATCCTGTTTTCTATTGACTTACCATATGAAACTGGAGGTGTGCTCCTCTAAATAGATCTGTCAAGGCATGAGAAAATTGAGTCATACCCAAGAGAGCACTAGTTTTGCATATGTAAGGGAAATGAAAACATTTTACGAAGCCGTTAGTAGTAAAACTTCTGGACGATCTCTTAATGCACACCTCCACACACACAGACATGTAAAGGCCTGTCTCTACTCACTTCAAAATATAAGCAACAGGTTACTGCCAAAATAACCTTAATAAAATCTTCATCATATTTTCCTGCTCACAGATCTTCAGAAACACCCACTATCACTTAGAAGATTCGCTACAATAATGTCCCAAAGGCACAGCCTCCCTCCCCCAGTCTCTAGTCTTCTCCTCCTTCTCAAGGAAGGTCATCGTGGTCTAGCAGAAACAGGGAAGTCTTCTTAGACTGTCCCTTTTTACTTACCCCTGGAACCAACCCTTAGTAATTGCTGTCAGTTTCACCTATCAAATTGATCCTTTGTAGGTTTTGAATTTGGAATCTTGCTATAAATTGGCTTTGCCTATTCTACTCTTTCTTAAAATGAAAAAAAAAACAATGTCTTTAGAAAATTTTACTATCTACATTAAGGGAAGGGGTTTAGTGTAGGCAGAAAGCCTCAAAACATATAGGAAAAATGTCTTTTAAGTCTTCTTTTTTTTCAATTTCTCCCCAAATCTCACAGCTCATGGGAATTGTGGGACTTGCTCAAACCTCTGTACCTGTACTTTCCACATCCCAGCCTGGGCCGGCTCTAGTTTTGTCTGTCCCAGTTCCTTCTTTGACCTCCTCTTTCCTTTCACTTCTTTAATTCCTAGATTTTTTAATCCTAGTAGTTCCTCTGTTCTTCCAGCCCTGCAAAACAAGAATATATTCCTCCCAGACTTCTTTCAAGGAGTGAAGGGTAGAATATGTTAAAAAACCAAATTTACATTTAATATTTCCTGTCACAAAAAAAGCATTGCCTTTTACTCTGAACTGCCTCATCCACATAATTTAATTTGTCAAACCAATATAAAAATTCCTTAAGAGAAGGGCCTAGAGAACTCTTGCTAAATGAATGAACATGCTACCCTTCCCAAAACCAGTCTTCCGTGCTTCATACAAACTGTTGTCTGTAGAAAATGAATTTCTGATCAACTAAAGGGATGAGAATCCACAGAAATATGTCAGAGACAATGATTCAAGACACAAGAGCAGATGAGTGTGGAGAGGAGAACATTTCTTGAAACATATGATAAGGAGGCACGGAAGGCTGTAAAGTGAGTCACTAGGAAGGTCTCTCTTGTTTGAAAAATTCCTTCAAAGTAAATTTCTAAGTATTTATGTCATAGAGTATCTGGACCAGGGCAGAGCAGGACTCTGAATTCTTTCATCTAAGGACCACCACCAGGATCTTCCTGGGTCTTTCATTCAACAGTGATTCACTAAGCATCTACTATGGGCCAAGAACTGTTCTGGGTGCTGGGAATAGAGCAATGAACAAAGAAGACACACACCCAGCCATTGTGGAACTCACTGTTGAGAAAATAAACAAAAAAGATAAGCACGACATATGTATTTCATTAGAGAGTCCCAAGTGCTTTGGAAAGCAAAGACAGAAAGCCACTAGAAGGGGGAATGGGGTTTACCAATTTAACAGGATGGTCAAGAAAGGCTATACTGAGAAATTAACATTAGAGTCCTGAAGTGGGGGAGCTCGGAGATGTTTTGGAAGAACTTGCCCGCCTCATGAGAACTAGATTGCAGTTCAAGCGTAGTCAAACCACATCTGCTCAACCGGAAGTTTCCATGGTAGAGAGAAGCCAAGTTACAGACTAACCGGGTTGCTCATGAGAAAGAACTTATCCTAAGGGAGGGAGGAAACTGGCATGCTGACTGGGATTCCAACACAGAAAACTGTGCTGACCTGCGGGACAAGCCACGTGGGCTGGACAGGGTGGTCTCTAGGCAACTGCAGTGCTCTCTTCCCAAAGTATCCAATTTTAGGATTCAAGAAACGTGGGGACAATAGGCCAAAACATAGTTTGTGGACTTAGAAAAACCTAAACTTCTGATTGCTTACAAAATTACTAAAGTTGGTGAGATTATAGAAATTAGAAAGTAGGCAAACGTACAGAATATTTATGTCCACAATATACAAACAAAAAAATGGGCACTAACAAAAATAAAATACAAAACAACATTTCTAATTCTTAATGTGGTTTTAAGGGACTGAACCAAGAGCAACATTAAACAGGAAATGAATATGTCTGGGTAAATTACAAACTATAAAATAAAAGGAATAGAAACATAGGTGACAAGAAATCAGGCTATGCCATCCTAGCAGATACCAAACACGATCACTGATGGAAAAAACAGCTGTTCTAATATATGACTTAATCCTTCTAGTGCTTACTTTATGTCTTTAAGTAAAATAATTTATCAATTTTATTATTAGATTTATCAGTTTTGAACAGAATCTGTTATTATTCTGTATGGAAGGTAAAGAACTATCTTCCTTATCTTACTGTCTTGTCCCCTCTCCCAAACTCTCCATTTTTATTAATAATATTGTAACATTTATCCCAATTCAAAGCATTTCCATTTTATTCTGTAAACACAATTTTCACAGCTGGTTCACTATTTATCCATGGTCTTCACTCTTGAACTTGCCTGGCTGTCTTTTATCATCAAATATTTCTCTATGAACAGCTCAAAGGAACTAATTCCCCAAATCCCTGAAACTTTTAAAAATGCTTTTTCACTATCTTTTTTTGTGAACAACAAACTTGGCTGGATTTTGAATTGAAACCTTGAGTTACACCATCCCTTAAAACTTTCTTTATTGCCTCTTCCTTGATTCACACTATGAAGAAGTCTGAGGCCTGCTTATTTTATTTTAACTTTAGATTTAATTCTTCCTTGGTTTTAGGAAATTTTTCTTCTATTGTATTTTTTGAATACCAGTATTCCTACTTTGCCTCAGCATTGCCTTACCTTCCATTTTTAGTTTATATGGCTAGTTGATTTGGTCTCTTTTTTAATGCTTCAATCAAAGGAACTCTTCTAAGCATTTCCTCTCTGTTACTCATCTGGTTTTCAAGTAAACTGCTATTCTGCTTCTTGGTTATTCTAATTGATTAGTTCTTTAATGGCATTTTTAAATCTCCAATTTGTTTTCTTAACACCATTCTATTTCCATTAAATTAATTCTTTATATTTGTTAATCAATTTGATTTCCTATTTGTTTCCTTAAATGAATGGTCTATTTAAGTACTTCCACATTTTCTTAAAAAGGATTTGCATTATTGTTACTTGCACCAAAATTACATACATATATATATAGTGTAGAAAGTCAAGAAGGGTTTCATTAAAAAAAAAGTGTCTTGCTCTTTGAGTTTCAACTTTAACCATTAACTATTAAAATTCCACTTTAGGGAAGTGGATGTGGCTCAACTGATAGAGTGTCCATCTACCATATGGAGGGTGCAGGGTTTGATCCCCAGGACTTCCTGACCCATGTGGAGCTGGCCCATGTGCTGTGCTGCTGCGCGCAAAAAGTACCGTGCCACACAGGGGTGTCCGCTGCATAGGGGTGCCCCACGCGCAAGGTGTATACCCCGTAAGGAGAACCGCCCCACATGAGAAAAGCACAGCCCGCCCAGGAGTGGCGCCACACACACAGAGAGTTGATGCAGCAAGATGACACAACAAAAAAGAGATGAAGTTTCCCAGTGCTACCATATAATGCAAGCAGACAGAGAAGAACACACAGCAAACAGGCACAGAGAGCAGACAATGGAGGGGAAGGGGAGAGAAATAAGTAAAAAAAAGTTTTTTTAATTCTACTTCAAAAGATAGGATTTGACTCTCTTTCCTCTTACCCAACCAAAGCACTGTCTTTCATAGTCATATATAATTCTAATGTAATTTTGTGTGGTATGAAGGTCAGGCTAATACAGTCACTCACAGTTGAGAAATACAGAACATATGATTAGTTCCCTTTGTACCCCACTTTCTGTTCTTCCTGGAGAAGCAAAATAGAGTGGTGGCCAAGAGCATGGGTTCTGGACCCAGGCTGCTGTAAATCCCACCCATCTCCTACCAACCATGTACCTCAGGTCTACGCACTTAACCTGAGTTTGTTTAAATGGGAAACATGGGTAGCAATTAGTATTAATAGTTACTTCACAGAGTTGTGAGGATTAAACAAGCCATATAGATACATTGCTTAGCCGAGTACCTCATACATAGTAAGTGTAGGTTGTGATCATCAGTATCTATAAAGTCGGATTTGCTGAGAGCTTTGAGGCTTGAGCTTCAGGGCCCCTCACTTATGCAGGACCCCTCCACAATCCTGGGAAGAGTCCTATTGATGTGCTCATATGGTTATATGTCTTTGTAAAATTTGAAAAAAAAGATAGTTTAACTATACTGATTGAGACCATAAGCTCTTTTACTCCAACTTCCCTTCTTTCAGTTTTCCTTGTATGGGGAGTTCTGGAATGGTAACAGGCATTTGGGGAGGGGCGGGGCGGGACTCAGATTAAGTGAGAGTTAAGTTAGGGATACATTTAATTTGGATTTAGCGGACTACGTGCAGTTGGAAGTCACTTTGTGTCTAGCTGAGTCATTGCTAGCCAACCTAGTATAGGAATGATTTGGGAGTACCTGCCTCCCACCAACTGCCAACTGCTCCAGCCCAAGACAGAGCTAGCATCCTGAGGGCAAAGTGCCCTATGAGACCTGGTCCTGCAAGGAATTGGGTAGTAGAAGAGACACAGGTTTTCAATATAGGGTGCCAGAGCCTGGCTGTGAAGAAATTCTTCTAATCCCTGGATGTGTTAAAATGTCAGCGCACCTTTCCATTCTCTTGACACCTAGGGAAAATTTTCTCCTGTTAGAAGGTACTCAATGATGTGCCATAGACAATCATAAACTCACCATGTACTTTTCAACCCAAAGATGAGTTATTCACATGAAACATTGAAATGTCCTGAAATCTTATAGCTCATATATGAAAATAATTTGGTAATGGTTTTCCCAAATTTGACAACAAACAAATTCATCTGACAATCCTAGTAATGAATGTTGACGCAGAAAGAAACCTTCTAAGATATGAATAATTAAAAATAAATGGGGAAGCAAATGTGGCTCAACTGCTTGGGCTCCCGTCTACCATATGAGAGGCCCTGGGTTCGTGTCCCGGGGCCTCCTTGTGAAGGCAAGTAGGCCTGCACCCATGGAGAGCTGACAGCCTGCACCCGTGGAGAGCTGATGCAGCAAGATGACGCAACAAAGGGAGACAAGCAGGCACAGAAGAATGCGCAGCGAATGGACACAGAGAGCAGACAGCGAGCAAGTGGCAAGTGGTGGGGGGATAAATAAGTAAAATAAATCTTTAAAATAAATAAATAAATAAATAAATTGTAATGACTATGTTAGAGAAAAGATTAAAATATCTTTCAATGAAAGCAGATGTCGCTCAAGGAGTTGAGCTCTTCCCTCCCACGTGGGAAGTCCCAGGTTCAGATCCTGATGCCTCCTGAAAAAAAAAAATAATGAAAGAAAACAAAAACAAAAAATAAGCCAAACAGATGAAAACACAAATCCGGGAAGCTGATGTGACTCAGTGGTTGAGCACCATCTTCCCACCTATGAGCTCCTGGGTTTAATCCCCAGTCCTTGGTACCTCAAAAAAAAAAAGTAGAAAAAAGAGTATTATAGGAATGTATCACTCTGTTTATTAATAAGAACAATTTTACAATAAAAACAGTCTGTGGATTTTGTTATGCTTCATATTTGTCAGCATTTTTAAATGGATGTTTTCTTATAATTATCTTTTCTTATTCTAAATGTTTGCCCTGATGCCTAAATTTGTAATTTTAATTTTGTTATTTGTTCAAAAAATTATCCTAAAATCGTATAAGCTCTAGGCTTCCCAAATCTGGATCTGCTCCTGATAATTACCTAAATAATGATGATTATTGTCTGGTTTCACAGTTTTCCTTGTCATTAGAACAAATTCAACTTAAGCTGTTCTCCAGTTGTATAAATGTCCTTTCAAGATGTTCAGATGATTTGGATAATTTATCGTCTCATATTCCTGAAGAACATACTCTCAGCTCCAATACAAAGCTGTCATCCTCAAAATTCCCATTGCCGACACCTTGAGAGCCACTTTAATGCTCTTCAGTAAGAGACCCCTTTTTCTGGACCCTGCACTTTCTTCCTTATTTACTACCTAAATTTAGTGAATGATATCCTCCAATGGCTTCTGAGGGATGATGACTGGGAATTAAAAGTTTTCGAGACCTTGTACATTTTTTTAAAAAGTATTTATTTCTTTCTCGCCACCCCATTGCTGTTTGTACTTGCTGTGTGATGTGTCCTTAGGAGGTACCAGGAACTGAGCCAGGGACCTCCGATGGAGGAAGGAGGTGCCTACTTGCTTGGGCCACCTCAAGCTCTTTTTCTTCTTGTGTCTCTTGTCACATCATCTTGTTGTGTCAGCTTGCCATGCCTGCCTGTCACGCCAGCTTGCTGTCTTCTTTAGGAGGCCCCAAGAAACGAACCACAGACCTCCCCTGCGGTAGGAGGGAGCTCATTCACCGGAGCCACATCTGCTTTCCAAGTCCTTGTACATTTTAAAACATTTGTGTTCTGCTTTCACACTTGATTGGTCATTTGGCTGTGTGTTAAAATCTAGGTTGGAAATCATTTCCCTTTTAATTTTGAAAGCAGTTCCCCATTGTCTCCTAATTTCCACTGTTGCTGTGAAGACCAAAGTCATTCCAATATTGATCAACTTTGTGAATTTTGTTGTAATCTCTCTTGTCTCTTGTCCTCAAGCTAATAGAATCTTCTTTTGGTCCTGTGTTCTTCAATTTCAAGATTAGGTGCCTAATCATAATTGTTTTCATTCTTTTTGCTAAGCACTCATGCCCTAAAAATCTCATGCCCTTCCCTTTTGTGAAATCCTCTTGTTTTTGTTTGATGATTTCTTCCCCTTGTTTTTTCCATTCCACAACTTTTCATGTAGCTGACCTTCAGAAAAGGCTCTCTAATTTTCTTACTTTTTCCCCCTAAATTTCATCTCTTTGTCTCCTTAGGGAAGAGCTCCTCAACTTCATCTTCTATTACCTCTGTAGATTTTGTATTTTACTATCATATTTATTTCCAAGAATTTTTTTTTCTGTTCTCTTAGATAGTATTCTATTTTTGTTTCATACTGTATCTCTTTAAAGATGTTAATGGTAGTATTCCTTTCAGTTTTCTAGGATTCATATAGCTCTTTGAATTTTTTAACTGACTTAGATATAAAAACTCTAACAAAAATGCATTAAATACTCAGATTATCAACTATCAAAATAAGTCCATTCTGATTAAGAATTCTCCAGAATGAATTCCCGCCTGAGAAATTCTAAAACTGCCTATATCCAGTCCAGTTCATGCCAACATCCACAGCATCCTTTTTAATTAAAAGCTAGTGCTATGACTCACGCCACCTGTTTCATTGATGCTGCTATATTCCTATTTTGGGTCAGAGTTCTCTTTTTACTTTTTGTTTCCATTTCCTTCAAGTTGCTTTGTTCAGTTTGTGAGTTTTGTTTGAAAGCTTTCCACGTTTCCCCAATACTCCTTGGTTAGCTGTTACATATAGGGGTGAAGAGAGCTGCTTAGGGGCTTTCAGTGTGGAAATGGGCCTTGATATGCATTAGCTGCACCGGTAGGTGGCCCTCCAGTCTCAAGCTCTTCAGAATCTTTCTTTGGCTGGTCAAATTCCCAGTGAAAATATTTCTAATATTTTACTGGAGGATGACGATATGGCTGCCAGGATTCTAGGAGCCCAAAGAGGGAAGAAGGCGGAATTAAAGTCTCAGGGTCCAGCATGCAAATTCTTCCCTCATCTACTTGTTCTCAGTGTGTAGAAACTCAATGGTGCTTTGTGTGCCACAGAGCACAGACCCTCTTATATTACCGTCTCCAGAAAAACCTCCATCGTCTGCCTCAGGGAGGGTGTCTGTGACAAATACAATGGTTTGGTTTAAACAATGGAAAAGTGTTGGTCCATGGTTTCAGAGGCTTGAAGGCTTGCTTCCTCTCTGGGCCAATGGTGTTCTTTCTGGCTGGCAATCTCCATTTCCTTGGCGATGTCCTCTCCTTTCTCTTCTGGTTCCATGGACTTCTGACTTCTGGTTCAATTCCATGCTTTTCTATGTTTGAATTTCTTCTGCTTCTAAAGGACTCCAGTAATAAATGTAAGGCTCGACTTCATTCATTTGGGCCACACTTTAACTAAAACAGCACCTTCAAGAGGTCTTATTTATACTGGCTCCACATCCATAGGAATGGGATTAAGATTAAGAACATGCTTTATTTCCAGAGACATAACTCAGCCAACCACAGAGGGTGATTAGTTACCAGGCTGTACAGCATGGGGGAGGGAATATGGGATATTTTACTCTGTTTGTTTGGATTCACAATCAATATTTTAATTGGCATTCTTTACCCTCTACTTCTTATTGTACCAGGTGCTGCCAATTTCTGAGACTTTGGGGAATTCTGCCCTACAGATTAGATTGGGTCCAAACTTTCCACCTACACGCTCAGAATTCAAATATTTGGGGGCTTGCTACATCATTTAACTATCATCCTTCTACTTCCTAGCTCCAAAAATGATAAAAATTCCCTATTATTTCTGTGGGATTTTAGGAGGGCTCAAAAGTAAATAAAGATGTCCTGTCTATCATATTCTACCATCTTCACTCAAAAATCATCCAGAATAGATTTCAGAAATATAAAATCTCTTATATGTTAAACTCCATTTTGGGGAGAAAAAATACATATATACACTCCATTTTCTTTTCTTCCCTTTTCTTCCCTCCTATATTATCCCCTCTTCTCTTTTCTTATTTTTCTAATGTTTTGCCTGTTCACCATGGTATTGACTTTCATTGTATAGTCATTTAACCTGCACAGCTTTTTCAAGACCTTTTATCTTTTAAATACGATTTAGATAAATTCTCCTTTGTTTAACATATGCCCCATTCTTTCTGTAAACTGTTTATCTTTTCTTCAGTGCTTTGCTTTGAGAGTTGCTCATTTCCTAGTCTTGCTCTTTTACTTGACTCCATGGCATGGGAGAAGGGTTGTAAGGAGTTAGTTGTTCCTTAGGCTATGGGTATTTGTGGTTGTGGACTATGGTTCTGGCATTTAAAATTCCTGAATCTGGGAAGTGAACTTGGCCCAGTGGATGGGGCGTCTGCCTACCACATGGGAGGTCTGCAGTTCAAACCCTGGGCCTCCTTGACCCGTGTGGAGCTGGCCCATGCACAGTGCTGATGAGCGCAAGGAGTGCCGTGCCATGCAGGGGTGTCCCCCGCGTAGGGGAGCCCCATGCACAAGGAGTGCGCCCCGTAAGGAGAGCCGCCCAGTGCGAAAGAAAGTGCAGCCTACCCGGGAATGGCACCGCACACACGGAGAGCTGATACAGCAAGATGATGCAACAAAAAGAAATACAGATTTCTATGCCGCTAACAACAACAGAAGAGGACAAAGAAAAACATGCAGCAAATGGACACGGAGAACAGATAACTGGGGCGGGGGGGGGGGGGGGTGTTGGTGAAGAGGACAGAAATAAATTAAAAAATAATAAATCTTAAAAAAAAAAAGTTCCTGAATCAGAGTCCCGTGCTCAATTGAGGCATGTTGAATCCTTACCATAGGTCAGTGGAGTCGCAGAACACTAAGAAACCATTTATATTCCCTTCCTCTGGGGTAAGGGAGGGACAAGAAAATTCATGGTTGAGGTGCTGAGTAGCAACTACAGCAAGAGGTCTGCAGCACAGGAAAAGGATTTCACCAGGAATCTTCCAAAAGAATTGTGTCTTATTTTCTCTTTTGTCTTCCATTCTGCCAAATCTCTATTAATTTCTAAAGACAAAAATTAGCATTGCTTGATTTTATTCATTCTGCCTTCTCTCTCCAGTTTTCTTTGTAGCCTGGAGAACACACTGAGGTTCCATTCTCAGAGGGGGTTTCACGTTTTTCGCTTGGTGCTTTCATACACTTCTCATCTTCTCTCCAAGCTGAGCCATACTGATGAGATTTTTCAGGTTTTCATTCATCACTTCACCTTGTTCAAATGTTAGTTAGGGTGGGGTGGAGTGGTGTCTCTTTCTCTGGTCTCCACATTCACTGTTTTTAAAAATCATGAAACTGGCAGGGTATATGGGAATCCCCTATATTCTCGATGTAATATATATATATAATCTAAAGCTTCTTTAAAAATAAACAAAGAAAAAAATCATGGAACTATGTTGTGTTTGATTCTTTCCAATTTTTTAAACTTTATTTTTATTTTCTTTCTTTAATTTAATTCTGTTATTTTACTATGGCATCTCCAATGACACTTTAAAGATAGATTTTTAATATTTCCTCCCTGAAAAATGTCTCCAACTGTTTTTTTGTATTGTTTGATCATCTATAAAATGATCTACCATTTAAGAATGTCTACCTAATGGAGATGTTGTAAAGATTCAGTAAGTATCATCAGGCACTTAGTGTGACTAAGAGTAAACTAAGAACAAAACCACTCAATAGAAAAGCATCTAGAACTCTCAGTAAAAGAGATCAAAAGATAGCTACTCCCGTTTTGCAACCATCATAAATTAATTCAGGCAGAATCATCAACAGATGCTAGAATTAGTGAGATAAAAACCAAATAAGAAACAGAATATTTATATAGTTCCAAAATATTCTCCCACAAGGTATTAATAATCATAAAGGGAAAAAATAGTAACTTTGCAGTGAAGAAATCTGGCAGATACCACTTAACCAAAGAAAACAAACCAGTAATGAGACAAATGAATATTGAGTCCTCCTGACATAACAAACTTGGAAGAACAATGTACCGCTTCTGTCGTGTTTCTGCCAAGAATGCATAACTTCAATCCAACCACAAGGAAACAGACAAACCTAAACTGAGAAACATCAACCAAAATACCTGGCCTATATTCTGCCAACTTCAAGGTTATGACAGATAAAGACTGAGGAAATACTCCAGATTAAAAGAGACATGATATTTAAATGCAGTGTGAGCACCTGGATTGGATCCTGGACCACAATTTTTTTCTCTAATAGAATTGGGATAATTAACGAATTTTGAATAATATGTATGGATCATATCAATTTCATGGCTGATCTTCTATTGTACATATGTAATATTGTCTGTGATTTAAGGAAATATGTACTGCAGTATTTAGAGGTAAAGGGACCTAATGTCTAAAACTTTTACAAGTTTCATGGTTCATGAAAAAAATATATATAAATATGTGTGAGTGTATATACATGGGGAGGAGAACAAATATGGTAAAATGTTAAAAATTGGGGACTCTGGATGAAGGGTATTCAGAAATTCTTTGTACGTCCAACTACTGTAGCATTAAATTTTTCTAAATTTGAGGTTGTTTCAAAATAAAATATTTTTAAAATAGCAGTACTAAACCGTAAGTCCCTATGAGACAGGTCTATTTCTAAAGCAGCAGTGAGGAAAGCTAGGGCTTGGGATTTAAGTCCCAACTCTAGCACTACTTTATAATCTTGAAAAAATTCTCCTGACTTCTCTGAAGATGTTTCACTACTTACACAGTGGAGATAATAAGAACAAACTCTAGGGCAGGAGACATTAACCTTTTTTGTTCGACAGGCCCTTGTGCTACTCAGATGAAAACCACGGGCCCCTTACTAAGTCCACACTATACTGTGTATTATTTAATAAATAGATCACACCCACACCAACACACCTCCACAAGAATAATGTTTATTGAATTTCAATTCAAGCTCACAGACCCCGGGTTAAGAACCCCTGCTCTAAGGGCTCTTGAGAGAATTAAACAAGATCTATCAAAAGCATTTAGAACAACACCCGACACCTATTAGTCGTTGAAAAGAGGTATCCACCCACAACAGGCAAGGCGGACAGCTCAGGAGTTTGGCACCCTGCCAGTGGGCCCTACTTTGGAATTTATGCTCCCCAGTGTGACAGAATTGGACTCAGCTGTGGTTTCCCTACACATGGGTCTTCTGCCCCTTCTATATGAACCTATAGTTAGGAGTAGAGTTAATAGGTGTATGTCTGTGAGACTTAAATTTTTGGGCTCTCCATGTACCAGCTGGGCCCTGAATCTCAACAGAGTTGCAACACCTACTCTCCAGTTCATTGGATTCACCCAGGACAACTAAAAAGGAGGAGATGATGGTCAACGGCCATCCCAAGGAAAAAAGAGTTTGCAAGTATGAGCAAGATAGTCCCACCCATCTGCCCCACAGGATCTAAGCCCCCTCTCAATTAAAGATAGAGTGGGCATCACCCTCCCAGAATCCTCAGGATTGGGGAACGAGAGGCCAAAGTAGACTTACTGTTATTCTGCTATAGACTTATTGTTATTCTAAAAATGGAATAAATTATGTCATTGATGTGGAGGCAGTGGCCACTGGAGTTTCTGAGGACAGGAAAAGGGCAAAATAGGTATAATATGAGGACATTTTCAAGAGTTGGAATTGTCCTGAATGACATTGCGATGCAGAAACAGACCCTTACATATCTTGTCATAATTTACAAAATTGTGTGGGAAAGACAGTAAACTACAATGTAAACTATAATCTACACTTAGTGGCAATGCTTCAAAATGTATTCATCAAGTACCACACTAACGAAGGATGTTGTTAATGTGGGAAAATATGAGAGGGGTAGGGAGTGGGGCATATGGGAATCCCCTATATTTTTTATGTAACATTTATGTAACCTAAGTATCTTTAAAAAAATAAAAAGAATATATATATACATAAAAGAATGAATGATAGGTACTATAGAACATGAAAGCTCACGGACATTTCCAAGTGCACCAATCATAGGTCCTCACCATTCCTTATCTTATTTCAGAACAGTCCTAACATTTAAGACACAAAGAGCAGGTGACGTGGGGGTGAAGAAAGAAAGAGGACAGGGAGATGAAGCAGGTCTGAATCCAGGCACTCTGTACCCTGTGCTTGCAATGAACCTGGGCAGAGGATACAAGCAAGTCATGGGAGAGGACAGCAAGCCCAGCCCCACTGATGTTCCACTGACCCTCTCGGCACTTCGAGAAATTAAAACTTAACTCGTCCTTTGCTTTTCTACACCATTTCTATATTTTTTCTTTCAAGCTGGTGAGTATCAATTTATCTGTCTTAATTTTTAACCAGTGCCTTAGTTAAGAAAAACAAAGCAAAAATAGAAACCTATTATATTTGTATTTTTCTGCTAGATTCTGTCTATGTATTCATCCATCTATCCATCTCTCCACATACCCATCATTCATCTATTCCTATCCCTATCATTCATCTATCTATCTGTCTATCTGTCTGTCTGTCTATCTATCTATCTATCTATCTATCTATCTATCTATCTATCTATCTATCTATCTATGTATCTATCTATCTATCTACCTTTCCCTACCTATCCACCTACGTAAAGCAGGTTCTTCCAAGAACTCCAAACAACATGCAACACATACTTTAAATTATTATGCCCAAACTCAGTTACTATTTAACCAGGAGCTATGTTATTGCCCCAGAACCATAATTATGCTTATGCCTTTGAACAAACTGATGAAAAGAAACATTTGCTTAAGGCTCCCATCAATGAATACAGAGCTTAGACTCGTCTTTAGCTTATACAAACGTTATGCTTATAAATTCAGAATATTCATTCAGTTATTGAAATATGATGACAAAATTGTACAATGAAAGACTGATTCTCTATTATACATATTAGCTTTGCACAAAAATCCTTTGGCTCAGGAGTAACTGTCCCTGTCTCAGGATTCATACACCTCCTTGAATTTTTTGAACTGTGATTTAGGTGTTAAAACTCTAACAGCAATATGTTAAATACACAGATAGATTATCAACTATCAAAATAAGTTCCATTCTGATTAAGGTCCCTCCAGATGGATTGCAGCTTGAAAATTCTAAAACTGCCTATATCCAGTCCAGTTCATGCCAACGTCCACAGCATCCTTTTTAATTAAAAGCTAGCACTCTGACTCACGCCACCTGTTTCATTGATCCTGCTATATTCCTATTTTGGGTCAGAGTTCTCTTCTGAGTATTTAAACTTTTATGAAAACAAATAGCAAATATTTATTCAAATTGATTACTATTATTTGACATCCTGAAAACTACAGATTACATCTCCTGCTATAAAATTCCATTTATCTACTTTAATTTGAACAAGCCAAGGATTATTCACAGATAAAATGGTCAAGCAAGTAATAATCAAGTAATTGTAACTAGTGGAAAGGCTGGGAGCTAAAGCAAAGACCTTCCTATATAAAAATTTTTACTAAAATTTCTTATAGATCCATAAAAATAGATGGTTAAAAATCTGCTTACTTAGAAATATTTCACTGGGATGCTCTCATCCCAGTGAGTGCACCGAACAGAGAAAAATATAACAAATACAACAAAAAGAATAGTGAGGGGGAAGGGTAATAAATAATGCTTTTAGGGCTGGATCCAGATAACAGATGATTTATTGGCACAGCTCCCTAGACTTTGAGTTCAGTGTGGAGCCAAGAGGGAAACTTTAGCAAAAGCCCTGTACTCAAACCACAAACTGCTCCCTTTAGAGAGTTCCACTAGGGGGTTATCAGATCGCACGCAGTATCACCTGAGTTGTCAACCAGTCTAGTCAGTAGTTACAAGGACAGGAGCCAATGCATAGGAAAAAAGATGAAAATGGCGTTCTAATTGCACCATCTGCTTAGGCGAGGTGAAGTCTTTTATTTTACGCAAAACAGAATACAACCAGTATTAAGTCAAAGAGGCTTTTACAGACTGTGGGATCCGTAATTCCCATTTCTTCCTCCCCCTCTGACTTCTAAGAAACTCTGGGTGGCAGTGATAAAATCCTCTCTCGGAGCCTAAGGGGACAAGACTCTTCCCTCGCAGCTGCACAATGGGTTCCACAAGAAACAAGATCTGAGGCCGTGATTCTCAAAGGTCAGTGTCTGAGAAGCACTGGAGTTGGTTGAAAGCAGCACTAGGAGACTGACGAGGTAGCTCCCAGGTGGACCAGCAATCTGCACTTGACTTAGGGGCGGGCTGGGGAGGTTCTCTCAAGAATCTGCCTTGGAACTGGAAAGGAGGGATGGGGCGGAACCCAGAACAGGGCGTGGACTCCCCCAAAACTCAAATCAGAGTTTACAAACGGAACTCACAAGCTGCCAGCTAAAGTCTTAACATCCAGGTGGATATTTTTGTGAAATTCAGCCAGCTGGTCACCAAACCATTCACATTAGCCTATTACATGATGTCTTTGGTGGTGTTTTTTTTTCCTTTTGCTACACGTATTACTCATTCCAGGGACGGAAGTGAGCTGAGAGTTCAAGGGCACTTTTGACTGGAACCAGATGAATTGATGCAGTTGCCTGGGAAACCTTTGAAGACAACAACACTTGATAATGTCGAATATCTGAAGTAAATAGGAGCCAATGGCATATAGAATGCAAACCCAAGAAAGCTAATGGCAGAGGAGGGGCATTTGATTTATAAAAGTAGTTCAAATTTGTTATGTGCTCATGAACTCTGGAGGAGAGAATGCCATTCTGTAAACATGATCATGTTAAAGGTTAACTTTCAGATTTCAGGATGGAATTCATTATAAATATATTTAGGTCTTCTAAACATTTGCCCATAGATCATTAGATGGAGCTTTTTAAAATAACCCTGGAACAAATTATAACATGTTTTCATAAAATTGTCTCTCAAAGTTCTTTGAGATTCTGTTCCAGTCTAGTGTGTTTCTTTTCTTCTTTCTAGACAAAACCAGTGTTAAATTCATGTCAAAGGTTGGGTATTATATGTGTTTCATTATAAATGAAAATAAGCCCATTGTAGTAATTCTGAAGAGAAAAAAGTTTCGCAAGTAAAACACTGTGATATCATTTTGCATCAAGGAAATGTGGATTTAAGGGAAAACTTTCTAAGCTGCATTTTGCTTTAAATGCTGAGTTTTAATAGGGATTTTTCCATGAATCTGAATTTGAGATTTTACAACAATTTTCACCGGAAAAAAAAATTCACCGAGAAGTTTTGTGATGTAAATGTATACAGAGTTTTCCACCGTCCATATAGTCCTAAGTAATAAAATAAATCAAGATGAAAATGAAAGTGGAATCCCCTCTGTGGCCCCCAGAGCTTGAACTCACACCTAAGCTCCTTCTTGGGGAGAGACACATGTAGGTTTTGCTTTTGTTTTGTTTTGTTTAGTAAGAGAGCTATATTTTTAATAGAAAACGCTGTCCAAAACTTAACTACTTTCATGCAGCTATTTTCATCTTAGGTTTTAAACGTCTGCTCCTTTGGAAACTCTGTCTGGAATTTGTTGCTCGGTGCTGCCCTCTGCTGGTTTCTATTTTGTAAAGGATTTCACAGAAAACAGCCCCATGGGCCACATAACCACCCAAATTAATAAACATACCCTCGGGGGCCAGGAGGGACTGAAGTTCTTTTATGTGCCTGTGTGCAGAGGTACATGTGAATTTAAATGTTTAAAGAAATAAGGAAGGAAGAGCTTTCCTTTTAAGATCACGACCTTGGTGTCAATTTTTATTTCATGTTGGAAATATAGCTTTCCAAGAGACTAATGGCTTATACAGTCACACTGCCTGATCTACAAAGTTTGGTCGTAAAGCCAGTAAGGAAAACAATATGTTATTTTGAATTTATTTCATCTGGGGTTATTTTCCTAGGAATATCATCATTTTTGTCTTGGTTGCCTAGAAGTGGCTCATAGGAGAATCACTTCTTTTGCATTATTCATTCTAAATTGATCTACAAGGACCATCCCAGTTAATTTTCCAACACTTAATCTGAAATAGGGAGGTCGAGGTTCCGAGCTATGTGCGGTGAATGTGTCCCGCCTGTTGCTGGAGCACCAGGAGCGCTTTCCTCATGCAACGCTGGCTGGGAGCTGGATTTGGGCTCTGCTCTAGGTACAGCTGCTTTCCTTTACCTACAGTCGTGAGGCAGAACTGGCACAGCCCTGCAAGCCAGCAGCTTGCTTTTTACGCCTGCTGAACAGACAATCTTGTTACAGGGCTAATGCTTTGTGTACATAGCCTACCAATAAATAAAAGTGATTGGGCTTTGCTTAAACAACTCATCCAGAATCCCAAATACTTTACTGCAACCAACACAATCTTTGTCCCTTTGAACTTCATTCGTGAGTTCTAAGTGACATTTATTTTTAGTGACCTGACCTTAGGGCTCACGGGAAAAACCACCAAGTTTGATTGCTCGGCGCCCGACTTCCAGTAAGGAACACAGAGTGTGCATATGTCGTGGGTCTCCTATAGCGACAAACCAAACGGCTCAAGTAGAATCCTCTGCATTATGGATTCAACATGTCTTCTTATTTGATGCTTATTATATGTAAGCAACAGATGTACCTCTCATATGAGCACCACGAAAGAGATTTTTTTTAAATCCAAAGTGGAAAATGAGTCAGCCCCAGTGCCAATATAAACCTAAAAGAATTCCATAATGTGCAAGGAACACTTTCAATAACAAACGCATTGACTTTTTAAGCAAGACAAGCGCCTGTGGAATACCATAATCTGACCATTTCCTTTCTCTCATCCATGTCCTCTGATGTTGTGTAGCTGGCCTTAGAAACAAACCCTGCTTTCCACTGTTTGTCATGGCAGGCAAGGGGGGGGGGGGGCACTAATCCTGGCTAACTCTGCTCTCCTCCATCCTGCTTCTGTGGTTTGTATTTTTCCCCCGAAGCTCAACCCAGGGTGATGTAATGAAACAACTTGACTCTACCTTTGAAAATAAATGTTTTTCTTACCTTTACTTGGAGAATCTCTACAGATGTGTAGAAAGTTATCTTTTCCTGGATATATTCCAGAACGCTCTTATGCTATTTCTCTTTGGATTTCTCCACACTGCCCCATTCAGAAATGTGATGATATTCTAAAGGAGAAAAAAAAAAGCATGTGCTCATAAATCCGATCCTAAGAAAATCACTGACTTTTAATGAACTCTCAACAAATGCCCCAGTGGCGTAAATAACACCTTCCAGAACTCTGGAAGTCATCGTTTTTTTGTGTCCTAGCATGCCAGAAATATTCTCTCTTTTCACGGAGCTTCATCAGGAGGGACATTTTCCAAGCTGTAAAAGAGCCACAGTCATCTCAACTACTTTTTTCTCCTTACCTCTAGTCTCCCAGTAAGGTCACATTCTGTTAAAAACATCCTGCCCCTCTCCTTACAAAAGGGTTCCATAGAGTCAGAAAGCAGACGCGCTGCAACTTGCTGACTAACTTTGCTCCGTGTTATTTACCAGCCACACAAAGAAAATGCTGTCTATTCAGAACGCCTTTCAAACCTCTTTTCACTGGGAGCGCGCGGACAGGCGGTCCCATGTCCAGGCGGCAGGCCCGTCTCCCAGAGGTCCGGGGACGGCCGCGGGGCCAGCGCCGAGTGGCACGGCCGGCAGGACACAAGGGCCCGTTGTGAGCGGCCTGCCAGCCCCCCACGAACGGGCAGGGGGTGGTGCACGTCAAGTGGGGGCTTCTTTCCCCTTGCTGGCCCTCAGTCCCCGCCAGGAAGCTGCCCTCTCCGGCCAGCTCGGCTGTCCTGGACGTGAGCGGCCACCGCCTCAGGCTCCGGGTGTGGTGCCTGACCTCTGGGCTTGGTGGCTGTGTCTCTGCGCGGGTGATTTAAGCAGCTTGGAGCTTCTGGGGATAGCGAGGCTGTGAGGATTAAGTGAAAATAATCAGGCCACGTGCTCGTGACAGGGCTGGGGCCTCACAAACCTAACAGGATTTCAGAGCTGAACTTTTTCTCTCGCTCGGCTTCAGTGGAGAGTCTGCTGTGGTTGAATCAGGTCCTCGGGCAGGACATCCGAGAGACCGAGCCCCTGGTCCTGTAAAGACGACCTCGTTTATATAAAGGGACTTGGAAGGCGGGATTGGTTAAGATGAGGCCAAATTGGATGAAGGTGGGCGCTAACCCCGTAGGACTGACGCCCTTCTAAGGAGAGATTTGGACACAGTCGGAGAGAGAACGCAGCCTTGTCACAGAGGATGAGTGGTGGGGTGGCGAGCAAGCCACCCGGAGGCCTGCTGACTGGAGGGAATGGGCTCTGCTGATGGCTCGATTTCCAGAACTGTGAGAGAGGAACTTTCTGTTGTTTTTAATAACAGGCCTGGAGACTCAGGTGTCATTTAGAAAGGGGCATGGGACAGTTCCCCTGCCTCCTGCCAACACACAGTTTTACAGAGGAAATGGCCCAAGAACGTGGCCCACTCTGGACCCTGCTGCCAGATCGTGGACATAGGACAAAATGAGGGAGAATGACAGGCGGGTACTGGGGATTGAAACACCTCTCCCACCAAGACTATTCAACTCCCAATCCTGGTCCTTGGGGTGCGAACCCATTTGTAAAGTGGACCTTTGAAGAGGCTATTATTATTTAGAGTGTGGCCCGGGTGTGTGCCTGTGGGACCAGTGGGAAAAATTCTCCCACAGGGCTCCCCAGAGGGAGGAGATTCCAGCGGGGGGAGGCAGGAGCTGGACTGCAGAGGGGCCAAGGCTGAGGAAGGTGTGCCCAGGGATGATGGAAGGAACTGAGATGCACCCCCCCGGGGTCAAGGGAATGGCGAGAGTAAGAAGACTTATGGCCATAAACTTCCAAAATCCATGAGAGTCCACCACTGAGAGAATCAACTCACACCATCTGCAAGGTCAGAAAACAGGAAGCCCGGCAGCCAGGGAAGAGGAGCTGATGTCTTCACTTCTTCCTGTGCCTCCAACACACACACACACTCATGCACAGCAACTGGGGCAGGGTCCATGAGCCGAGTGTTTCAGTTTGCTAAAAGCTACCAAAAAGGAGTTGACTTTTACAATGCAGGTTTACTGGCTTACAAGTTTACAGTTCCAAGGCTGAGAAAAGTACCCAAATCAAGGCATCATCAGGTGATGCTTTTTTCCCCAAAGACTGGCTGCTGGCGATGCCAGGCTCCTCTGTGGCATGGCAAGACACATGGCAGTATCTGTTGGTCTCTGCCTTCTCCTCTGGACTCCACTGTCCACAGCTTCTGGCTTCCTCTCTCAGCTTCTGTGGCTTTCTCTCTGTCCCTCCATATTCATCCCATTTATAAAGGATGCCAGTAAGAGGATTAAGATCCACCCTGGGTCATGCCCTATTGAAGTCATCTAATTAATAGTTCTTACCTACAATAGGTTCACACCTGCAGGAATGGATTAGCTCTGAGGACTTGATCTTCTAGGTTCCATTCAGAATCAAAACATCATGATGGTGAATGTCTTAGTTTGCCAGGGCTGCTATAACAAATACCACAGTTCAGTTGGCTTAAGCAACAGGAATTTATCGTCCTACTCTTCCAGAGGTTAGAAGTCGAAGCTCAAGGTGTCAGTAGGGCCATGCTTCCTCCGAAGTCTGTCAGGTTCTGGTGGTGGCTTGCCAGCAAACCATAACTCAGTCTCTGCCTCTATCATATGGCCATCTCTCTCCCCATCTGTCTCCTGAATGAATCTAAATTTCCTCTGCTTATAAGGACTCCATTCATATCGTATTAAGGCCCACCGTGGTTCAGTTTGGCATCACCTTAACTAATAACATCTTCAAAGATCTTATTTACAGGTAGGTTCCCATTCAGGGCATTGGGTAGGACTTGAACATTTCTTTGTGAAGGACATGATTCAGTCTATTGGATGGAGGGACCAGGAGAAGTGACAGAGCAGAAGATTCCTCAGCCTCTTTCCCCACCTGTGTTAGTCTGTCAGAGTTGCTACGACAAACACCACACAAAGGGCTGGCTTAAATGGTGATAAATTATTGGCTCATGGTTTGAGGCTAGAGAAGTCCATGATCAAGGGGTGAGCAAAGCATTGCTTTCTTCCCAATTCTGCAATGTTCTGATACTGGTTGCCAGCGATCCATAGGGGCCCCTGCCTCATATCACATGACAATGTCATCTCCTTTCTATTTTGGGTTCCATTGACTTCCTGCTTCTCCCTGTGGTCTTCTCCAACTCTGGCTTCTGATTTCTTTCTCTTTATAAGACCTCCAGTAATCCAGATTAAAACTCCTTCAGCTGGGCCACACATTAATTAAAAATAGCATATTCAGGGAATCAGATGTGGCTCAAGTATTTGGGCTCCCACCTACCACATGGGAGGTTCTGGGTTTGGTTCCTGGTGCCTCCTGGAGAGGATAAGCAAGACAGTGAGCTGATGCAGCAAGATGATGCAACCAGACACAGGGAGGAAAACGTAATGAGAGATACAACAAAGCAGGGAATGGAGGTAGCTCAGGTGATTAGGTGTTTCTCTCCTCCATGAGAGGTCCCAGGTTTGGTTCCCAGTGCCTCCTGATAGGAAATGAGCACACAACACACAGGGAGCACAAGCAACAAGGGGGTGGGGAAAATAAATAAATCTTAAAAACAAATACCATATTCACATGGTGGCCTTATTTACAACTAGCTCACACCCATGGGAACAGATTAATAAACATGACTAAATTGGGGCACATAATTCAATCTACCATACCATCTCAGGCAGGCCCTATGAGGGGACAGGAAGTAGTACGGCTAAGTCAGTTTTAATTACACAGAACCAGATATTTTAAGCGATTCTCTACAACTGTTTCTGTAACTCACAATTCCCAGGTGACTTTTTTTTAAGGTGAGACTGAGCAGAAGAACTACAGGATCTCCCAGAGATTTTACCCAGGAGTCAGGGATATTGGTCTCACTGTATAATGTCAACAAGAAAAATAGAGATAAAAATAAATTGTATTTTGGTTCTGTCAAGAGTCATGCTTTTTCTTTCCTTTTTTTTTTTAAGTAGAGAAGTTGTAGATTTACAGAAAAATCATGCATAAAATACAGAGATGCCCTATACCACCCTATTATTAGCACCTTGTATAGATCTACAAGTGGGTCATCTAGTCACCCTAAACTTAACTTTCTGAGGAGCCACCAACCTGCCTTCCACAGTAGCAGCACCATTTTACACTGCCACCAGCAATGAATGAGAGTTCCTATTTCTCCACATCCTCTTCAACCTTCTCATTTTCTGTTTTTTTAATAGCAGCCATTTTAGTAGTGTGAAATGGTATCACATTGTGGTTTTGATTTGTATTTCCCTAATAGCTAATGATGTTGAGATGAGTCGTGCTTTTTTAACATATCAATTATGTATGCTGCACGCAACAAACACCTCTGCTAGACTCTAAGTTCCCTAAAAACAGGACCTTGTGTTTTATGTGTCCTGAAATCTCCCTGAAATATCTAACCCCATACCTGCACATAGCTGTCAGTTGTCTGACCCACCTGTTCTAATCTGGTTATCTTTCAATAAGTTCTTCCTGTTTATTCTAGTCTTTCTAGAAAAAGCTAGATGAATATATTTTCTCACAAATTTCTTGATTACCTCTGAGATATTCTTAGTCATAAATGATGTCTCTTTCTGTACCTTCATCAAACTCTACCTCTCCCATTCCCTATCTCTTTCAAAGAATCTGCTATTTCTGTAAAATTAGACCAGATATGGAAGGTACAAACTTAGTTTTATGCAAATTTTGGTTATCAATAATAAAAAAAAGTCCTATCAAAAATACTTTAGCAAGTGCATCTGAGAAGCTCAAGGCACATCAGAAAATCCATAATTGCATCTAATGACACTTTTACGAAAGAAGAATTCTCCATGAGATTTGACTATGTTAAGTGAGCATTCTCCATTTCTATCTCTTTGTGAATTATCCACCTTTTTTTCCAAAAAAAGAAAAAGTATGACAGATCTCTTTGTGACCTTCCTGTTCCTTCTATCCTCCTCCCACATAACCCCACCCAATCTCCTTACTCTCCTCTGTCAGTTAATTCTTTCCTAAGGAGGTGCCTTCACTAGCTACTTTACCATGCTGGGTTGCACGTAAGTTCAAGTATTTTGAATGGCAGAGAAGAAATTTCTCTGTGTGCAAAAGAGAAACTCAGGAGAAAAAAAAAACAAAAAAAAAAAACAAAGGCAGTCTCCTTGTGAGCTTTCACAAACTGAACAAGTTTGGGTGAAGCATATGCAAGCTCAGTTTTGGAAACCACAATATGCCACTCATCCCCAACTCGAAGGCGGGACAGAAATGTTGCTGCTGAACCAGCCCAGGCAAATATGCTCGCTGCTTCCCCAAAACAAACTCACCAAAGTCCAACTCCCAGTGCTTCACATGTTCAGATGGGAACATTTTTTTGCTACACACAGTTCTTTGAGCTATTTTTATTTCATTTGCTAACAGAAGACAAGTGCATTGGGCATACAGTTGGAAAAACGGGGGTCTTATCTTAAGAAACATGGATTCAGAGCAACCACAGTAAGTGCTTAAGAAAATTTAGAAACAACCAAGGCAAAGCCCCTCCTCAAGATGATAATGGGCAAGTGTATGGGGAGGGAAGAAGTGGGGTCAAAGATGCCCGCATGAAAACAGAAATGGGGGAAGCGGTCGTGCATTTAGTTAGGCCAATGGAACACAGATTATTCATTCTTTGTGTTACGAAAAGCATTTCTTCCATTCTTGAAGTGGTCCCTTTCACCCATGTACTTTCTTGGGTCTGTAGCAGAGTCTTTTTCACAGAGAAACTGACTTCAAGGCCCAGGATTAGATAAAATGGACAAGGGAGCTGAAGAATCTGCACTGGGGCCACGCTCAGAAATAGAGCCTTTGGGAAAAACGAAGGGTAGGCTTTCCTCATTTGACAACGTTTGACTCCACTGGTTCTTATCACTTCCCTGTTTCTTTCAGCGCTGAGAAAAAAGTAATAAGGGAGGAGGGGTGGAGGGGTCAATCCAAATGCAAATCCCAATGGCGCGTCTAGCCACTCATTCTTGGCTTCCAAGCACAAAGTGCTATGTCTTTAAGTACCCGTTCAGGGTTACATACTTTGGAGAACTTGAATGTGTAATAGTCTATATACAGAAAATAGAGATTCGCATAGCAGTCAATGAAAAGCTATTACTATGAGCAATGCAGGAGCGTTCCAGCAAGATGGCAGAGTCGAGAGATGTTTCCACAAATTATGCTGTGAGAAATCTGAATTCCTGGCTGCTTTAGTGTTTACTCTATAGATAAAAAATTACCATTTTACTAAGCACTCATTTTTAAAATTCCCTTGAAACAGTCATGGAGTAGTATTCTACTCAGAAATCATGGCTGCTTAGGCCCTCCCGCGCCTACCCACAATACCCGAGTCATTGGAACCAGAGGATCCAGAAGCCACGGGCGCGCTCCTGTCTGTCCCGTGTGGGAACCCCGGCGGAGCTAGCACGGCGAGGCCATCACCTAAGAATTATTGTCAGATACCACTTTTTCCCTCGGAACCGCGCCCAGGCAAAATAGGAATAGGTAATGATGGCTCCTGCTCAGATTTCATAGCTTTCATTATCAGTTTTCTGAAGAAGCCTTTACCAGTCTGCAGGCAGCACTGGCAAAGATGAATGGAAAAAGGACACGTTTTCCTGGCAGCCCACGAAGTCAAACGAGCGCTCCGAGATCTACCCTGTGGCTAGACGCGTCGCCGCCGGGGACGGGCGCGGGGAGCAGCCTGAGGGGGAAGCCACGGCCGCCGCGCGTCCCCCGCACCCACGACCCGGCGGCCCGGGGGCCCGAGCAGCCGTTATTCCTTCTCCCTGAACTATGTGCCAACTCCTAAAAAAATCCTTTGAGGAACAGGTGGGTGGGCACAGATGGGAAGTGGGAGGCTGCGAAGGGGAGAAGACAGCCCTGGCGTGGAGAGGAGAGCCGCGCGGGTTTCTCCAGGCACGTCCCGGCAGCGCCAGATGGCGCCACCGCCTCACCTTCCCCGCCGCCCTCGCCCCGGCCCTCCGCAGCGCCCCCTGGCGGCCGCGACGCTGAGCAACTGCGGGGGCAGCCCGAGGGCGGGCGCCAAGCAAAATTCTACGGCGGCCCTGGCTCGGCTTGCAGCCTGTGAGGTTTTCTGTGCACACACAAGAAACATTTTTGAAAGCACAACGAGTTAAAAACAACAACAACAAAAAGTAAGTTGGAGCTGCTCTGGATTGTTGTGAAAGGCTTGTTCATTTATCACTATTTCATGGGTGGCATTTGAGGCCATTAAAACAAAAAGGCTTCCCTCTTCATTTAAATGCCACACTCTTCCTAGGGAAGGGTGCCTGTCCTTCACGCGTGCAGAGAACATAAAAATGGTCATTTCCTAGTGAATTCCCATCAAATGCCAGCACTTTCGGGAGGGGTATAGCAGTCTGGAGTTAGTGACTCTCAGGGTATGGACACATCACAAACAAGGCATTAAGGCATCAAAAAGCAAAATTCGTCAGACTCTGCAATGGGACTTTCAAACTGAAGAGGGGCTGACACCTGCTGATTCACTTGTCCACCACAAGGTGAGCCTCCAGCAGTGAAATGGTCAGTGGTTCTTCATGGTCGTGCATGTTTTTGCCATTTTGAAGGACACTGATGGTGGTGGTCAGGGGAAGGAGGATTTAGAAGAAAATTGAATTATTAGAGCGAGAAAATTGTAGGATGCTCTGCTGAATGGCCTGCCTTCTTGGAATTTTTCTCAGAAGCACTTAATAACTCTATTCTTTTTGTTTGTTTAACAAGTCAATTTTATTGATACATGTTAACAAAGCGTAAATCCATCCAAAGTATACAATCAATGGAATTCAGTATAATCACATAGTTGTGCATTCATCACTTCAATCATTTTAGAACATTTTCATTATTCCAGTAATAATAATACTAAAAAACAAAAACCACACAAACAAAACAAAAACATTTTGTTAAAAGAGTCTTACATATGCAATATCACCCATAATTGTATTTTACATGAGGTTTCGCTGTTATACAGTCCCATGTTACAGTTTTTAGCTTTCCTTCTAGTAATATAAATGTCCTTAGGCATTCCCTATCCATCATTGTCATACCCATATAATAGCTCTGCTAGTCACGAACACCATGATGTGCTCTCACCGTTTCCATTCATTTCCAAAGATTTACAAACAACCTTTTCACCAATTCTGCACAGATTAACCATCAGCTTTCCATTCTCCACTCTCATTCTATTTGCTGGTGAACTTATATTCTAATTAGTAATTCCATGAGTTTAGATTATAGATTTACTTCATAATAGTGCAATCATACAGTATTTGTCTTTTTGTATCTTGCTTGCTTCACTCAACTAATGTCCTCCAGGTTCATCCATGTTGTCACATGATTCACAACTTCATTTCTTCTTACTGCTACATGGTATTCCATCACGTCTATACACCAAAATTTATCCATCCATCAGGTGATGGACACCTGGGTTATTTCCAAATTTTGGCTATTGTGAATAATGCCACTATGAATGCAGGTGTGCAGATGTCTATTTGTGCCACTGATCTGTTCTTCTTGGTATATGCTCAGTAGTGGCATTGCCGGGTCCCATGGCAAGTCTATATTCAATTTCCTTAGGAACTGCCAAACAGTCTGCCACAGTGGCTGCCATTCTACAATCCCACTAACAGTGAATAAGTGTTACTATTTCCCCATATTCTCTCCAACATTTACAGTTTTCCAACATTTTAATAGTGGCCAGTCCAATAGGTGTGAAATGATACCTCATTGTAGTTTTCACTTGCATTCCCCTAATCCCTAGTGAAACACTGAACATTTTTTTCTTGTGTTTCTTCACCATTTGTATTTCTTCTTTGTACATTTGTCGTTTGTCCACTTTTTAATTCGGCAGTTTGTCTTCTTATTGTTGAGTTGTAGCATCTCTTTATAGTTCATGGATATTAAACCCTCATTGGACATATGATTTCCAAATATTTTCTCCCATCGAATCAGCTGTCTTGTCACCCTTTTGATAAAGTTCTTTGAGGTGCAAAAGTAGTTAATTTTGAGGCACTTCCATTTATCTACTTTTTCTTTTGTTGCTTGTACTTTGGGTGTAAAGTTTAAGAACCTACCACCTACCACAAGAACTTGAAGAAGTTTTCCTATATTTTCTTCTAGGAGTTTTAAGGTTGTCACTTTTAGATTTAGGTTCTTGATCCATTTTGAATTAATTTTTGTATAAAGTGTGAGACAGGTGTCCTTTTTCTTTCTTTTGTATATGACTATCCAGTTCTCCCAGCACCATTTGTTGAATAGAGTGTTCTGGCCCAGCTCAGTGAGCTTTAACAATCTTGTCAAAAATCACTTGACTATAGATGTGAGGGTCTATTTCTGAGTTCCCTATTTGGTTACATTGGTCAATCTTTCTGTATTTATGCCATACCATACTGATTTTTACCACTGTAGCTAAGTAATATGCTTTGAAGTCAAGAGAGTGAGAGTCCTCCAACTTCTCTCTTCTTTTTCAAGATCCTTTTGGCTATTCAGGGCCCTTTACCCTTCCAAATAAATTTGATTATTGGCTTTTCCATTTCTTCAAAAAAGGCTCTTTTGATTTTTATTGGGATTGCATTGAATCCATAAATTAGTGTAGGCAGAATTGACATCTTAACAACATTTTGTCTTCCAATTCATGGACACAGAATGTCTTTCCATTTATTTTTTGTTTTCTTTTAGCAATGTTTTAGTTTTCTGAATACAAGTCCTTTATGTCCTTAGTTAAGCTTATTCCTAAATATTTGGTTGTGTTAGTCATTATTATAATTGGATTTTTTTTCTGATTTCCTTCTAAGACTGCAATCAATAGTGTATAGAAATGCTATTGATTTTTGCATATTAATTTTGTATCCTGCCACTTTGCTGACCTTGTTTTTTAATTCTAGTAGCTTTGTTGTAGATTTTTCAGGATTTTCTAAATATAGGAACATATCATCAGTGAATAGTGAAAGTTTTATTTCTTCCTTTCTCATTTGGGTGCCTTTTATTTCTTTATTTAGCCTAATTGTTTAGCTGGAACTTCTAGCACAATATTGAATAATAATGATGACAAAAAAAAAAAAAGAAAGAAAGAAAAGAAAACAGAGGCCCTGAGCCCAGAGAGAGATCTGGGAAGAGAGGAAGCCTGAACCCTGGCAGACGTTGACAACCATCTTGCTCCAATGTGTGAAAATAGACTTTGGTGAGGGAAGTAACTTATACTTATAGCCTGGTATCTGTAAGCTCCTACCCCAAATAAATACCCTTTATAAAAAAACAAAAAAAAAATGGTGACAATGGACATTTTTGTCTTGTTTCTGATGTCAACAGGAAAGCTTTCAGTCTTTCACCATTGAGTATAATGCTACCTGTAGGTTTTTCAAACATACACTTTACCATATTGAGAAAACTTCCTTCTATTCCTATCTTTTGGAGTATTTTTATCAAGAAAGCATGCTGTATTTTGTTTAATGCTTTTTCTGCAATCAATTGAGAGGATCATGTATATTAATTCTTCAATTTATAATGTGCTTTTTTATACTAATAGATTTTCTTGTGTTGAACCACCCTTGCATACCTGAGATAAAACTCATTTGATCATGGTGTATAATTCTTTTAATGTACATTTGGATTCGGTTTGCAAGTATTTTATTGAGGATTTTTGCATCTATATTCATTAGAGATATTGGTCTGCAATTGCCTTTTTTCATAGTATGTTTATTGGGTTTTGGTATTATGGTAATGTTGGCTTCATAGAATAAGTTTGGTAGGGTTCTTTCCTGTTCAATTTTTTAGAAGGACTTGAGCAAGATTAGTATTAGATCATCTTTGAATGGTTAGTAGAATTCACCTGTGAAGTCGTCTGGTCCCAGGCTTTGGGAGGTTTTGTTTTTATTTTTTGGTGTCCAAATGTCTTTTTTAAAAACTTTTAAAATATATTTTTATTACTGAAGTTGTGAACTTACAAAACAATCATGCACATGTATAGAATTCCCATACAACACCTTTTCACCAACACACCACACTGTTGTGGAACATTTATTCAGATTATGAGATAATATCATCAGACTATTACCACTATGTGTACATTTGCATATTTTGGTGTACATTTGACATATTTTTCCAACCCCCCTATTGTTAACACAGTACATCTGTGACATCGATGCAAGAATATTATGGTATTGTTATTAACATTGTTATTACTAGAATGTTAATTATTATTAACATTCTAGTAATAATATTAATGTTATTAACATTATAGGCATTATTCACAATTGCCAAAAGATGGAAACAACCCAAGTATCCATCAACTAATAAATGGATAAACAAAATGTGGTATACCCATACAATGGAATAGTATGCTGCAGTAAGAAGAAATGAAATTGGGACACATATGATAACAAGTATGAATCTTGAAGAAATTATGCTAAGTAAAATAAGCCAGGTGCAAAAGGATAAATATTGCGTGGTCTCAATTATATGAAGTAATAAGGAAGAATAAACACACAGAGATAAAACCTAGAGTATAGATTATTAGAAAATAAGAGAAGGACTGAGCAAGAGTACTGATGCTTAATGTATGTAGAAGTTTGGGAGGTTTTTGATGACCATTTCATAGAATAAGTTTGGTAGAGTTCTTTCCTATTCATTTGTCATTGGTTTGTTGAGGCCTTCTATGGTCAATGTAGGTGGTTCATGTGTTTCTAGGAATTTGTCCATCTCATCTTCATTGTCTAGTTTTTTGGCATGCAGTTGTTCATAGTATCCTCTTATGATCTCTCTTATTTCTGCATGGTCAGAGTAATGCCCCTCCTTTCATTTCTGATTTTATATTTGCATCTCCTCTCTTTTTTCATATGTCAGTCTAGCTAAGGATTTGTCTCTTTTGTTGATCTTCTCAAAGAACCAACCTTTGGTTTTGTTGATTTGCTCTTTTTTTTTTTTTTTTTGTCCTCAATTTCATTTATTTTTGCTCTGATCTTTACTATTTCTTTTATTCACCTCGGTGTGGGAGTGCAGTTAGATCTTCAGTTTTAGCTCTTCTTTTTTAATCTAAGTATTTCCCTGTTGGCACTGCCTTTGCAGTGTCAAGCAGGTTTTGATATGTAGTGTTCTCATTTTCATTTGTCTCAAGATATTTGCTGAATGTTCTTGCAATTTTTTCTTTGGCCCACTGGTTATTTAGGAACGTGTTGTTTAATTTCCATATATTTATGAATTTTCCCTTTTTTCAGTCCATTATTGTTTTCCAGCTTCATTCCATTATGATCAGAGGAAGTGTTTTGTGTAATTTCAATCTTTTTAAATTTATTGAGGCTTTTGTGATGCAACCTGTGATCGGTCTTAGAGAAGCACTGGAAAAGAATGTATATTCTGCTGTTTTGGAGTAAACTGCTAGGTCTAGTTCATTTATCATAATATTCAAGTTCTTTATTTATTTATCTTCTATCCATATGTTCTATCCAATACTAAGAGTGGTATACTGAAGTCACCAACTATTATTGTAGAGACATTTATTCCTTCAGTTTTACCAGTGTGTGCCTCAAGTATCTTGGGGCATTCAGGTTAGGTGCATAAATATTTAGTATAGCTATTTCTTCTTGGTGACTTTCCCTTTTATTTGTATCTAAGTACCTTCTTCATCCCTTATAACAGTTTTGCATTTAAAATCTATTTAGTCTGATCACTATTCCAGTACTTTTTTGGTTACTGTTTGCATGGATTATCTTTTTCCAACCTTTTAATTTAATCTGGTTGTGTCTTTATGTCTGAGGTGAGTCCCTTGTAGACAACATATAATTGGCTCATACTTTTTTATCCATTCTTTCAGTCTATGTCTTTTGATCCGGGAGTTCAAGTCATTTATTGTAAAGGCATTACTTACATTATTAACTTTTGTTATTTGACTTTCTGTAGTCATTGTACTATTGTATGTCTTTTTACCCTTTAATTTACCCTTCCTAATAATCTTCATTTCTACACTCTTCTTCAAGTCTCTAACCCTTGTTTTTTTCCTTTCAGGCTGCAGTACTACCTTTAGTATCTCTTGTAATTCTGGTCTTTTGGTAACATATTCTATCAGTTTTTGTTTGTCAATGAAGACATGAACTCCCCCTCATTTTTTTTTAAGATTTATTTTATTTATTTATCTCCACCCTTGCCACTTGCTTGCTGTCTGCTCTCTGTGTCCATTTGCTGCATGCTCTTCTGTGTCTGCCTCTCTCCCTTTGTTGCATCATCTTGCTGCATCAGGTCTCCACAGGCGCGGGCCAGCCTGCCTTCACAAGGAGGCCCTGGGAGGTGAACCCAGGGCCTCCCATATGGTAGATGGGAGCCCAATTGGTTGAGCCACATCTGCTTCCCTCCCCCTCATTTTTGAAGGACAGTTTTGCCAGATACAGAATTCTTGGCTGGCAGTTCTTCTTTTTCGGTACCTTATGTACATCATTTCACTTTATTCTTTTCTCCATGATTTCTGATGTGAGGTTGGCACTTAATCTTACATAGATTCCCTTGTATATGATGCTTTGATTTCTCCTGCTGCTTTCAAAATCTTCTCTTTATCTCTGATATTTGTCTTTCTGAATAGTCGCTGTCTCAGGGTAGGTGTATGGATTTATTCTGTTTGGGGTGCATTGTCCTTCTTGGGTATTGACATTTATGTCTTTCATAAGGGTTGGGAAGTTTCCAATCATTATTTCCTCAAATAAGCTTCCTTTTATTTTTTTAACCTGCCCATCTTTCAATCTATTTTATTCCTAGGGAAGGCAGTAGAAAGTAGGTAAGAACAAGAATTTCATTCATTTAATAGGTGCCAGTGGGAAAAACTGAGGAGAGAAGGCAGAGGTGCCAGACGACATTTGAGAGAAAGTTACAGACAGAAAACTGCAGTGAGGACTTGCCTCCAGGGCCCTAGCCTCCTCACAGAATGAGCTCCTCTGACACAGGCTATTTGGTGTCAGTCACCTCCACACTTTCAGATTCATTTCCTTATTCCTCGTCATTATTCCCCAGCCTTCAGCTCAGTGCTGTCCATGGAAAATCCTGATTTGAGGTAGAAAAATCTGTGAGCCTCTGAATCCTCTAACTGAGGGTCCCTGACAATGAGAGGCCAGGATCCCAGACACTTCTCAGGATCTTCATCTGCAAAGTGGCTAGAATAATCTTTCTTCCCCTTTTCCATTCTCTTCTCCTTCTGTTTGTTTGTTTGTTTTTTAAAGATTTATTTATTTATTTATTTCTCTCCCTTCCCCCCTGCCCTGGTTGTCTGTTCTCTGTGTCTATTTGCTGCATCTTCTTCTTTGTCTGCTTCTGTTGTCAGCGGCACGGGAATCTGTGTTTCTTTTTGTTGGGTCATCTTGTTGTGTCAGCTCTCCGTGTGCGGCACCATTCTTGGGCAGGTTGCACTTTCTTTCACGCTGGGCGGCTCTCCTTACGGTGTGCACTCCTTGTGCATGGGGCTCCCCTACGCAGGGGACACCACTGCATGGCATGACACTCCTTGCGCACATCAGCACTGCACATGGCCAGCTCCACACGGGTCAAGGAGGTCCGGGGTTTGAACTGCAGACCTCCCATGTGGTAGACGGACGCCCTAAGCACTGGGCCAAGGCCACTTCCCTCTTCTCCTTCTGGAATACCAGTAATATGTATACTTGTGTGTTTTGCATTGCCATTCAATTCTCTGAAACCCTATTCCATTTTTTCCATTTTCTTCTCTTTCAGTTCTCCTGTCTTTTCCAGTTCAGATGTCCTGTCTTTAAAATCACTAAATCTGTCTTTGAGTAATTCAAATCTGATGTTATGTGTTTCTAATGCATTTTTTATCTCATTCATCATGTTGTTTATTCCCATAACATCTGATACTTTTATTTGCAGGCTTTCAAATTGTTCTTTATACTATCCCAGTGTCTTCTTAATATTCTTTATCTCTTTAGTCATATTTTCTTTCAATTCTTTGAACTGATTTAGGAGAGTTTTGTGATTATCACTGATTAATTGTCTTAAATCCTGTATCAAGTCAAGATATTTCATTTATTCCTTTGGCTGGCTATCTCTTCCTGTCTCCTAGTATGTATTGTAATTTTTTTCTGATATCTAGGCATCTGAATATGTTGGTGGATTTACTCAGATGGCTAATTTCTCTCTCTTGCCTATTTTTTTTTTCCACAGCTCTCCTTCGATATTTGGTTCAGCTTTTTCTAAATCTTTAAAATTTCCCAGCTTAAGTTATCAAAATAGTACCAGGGACTCACTAATGGGGTGCAGATTTCCTCCTAGGAGGACACAGAGAGGACTAAAAGTAGCTTTTGTCCATGCAATTTCCAAACCAGCCAGCAGATGGTGCTTGTTGGTGCACCTTTCCACAGAGGTGTTTCAAGCTCAGTGTTTCTGTGTTTTGGTCTGGTCAGAGATGAGATTCAAAGCAGGCTCTGCAGGCTGAATTCAGTAAAGAAAAGGCCCCAACTCCCCCTCCCTTTCCCCTTGTAATGGCTGACAGGAAGGAAGATGTCTGATCCCCTCTCAGCCAACTGCAGTGAGTCAGGGTTTTTTCCAGCTTAATATCTTGCGGATGGGGGAAGGAAGCCCTTCCTGGCCACAATGGGTGTTTGATAACTCACCTTTTTTGTTTTGAGTTCTTCATCTCTCTGTCCCTCACCTTCCTAGGAGTTGTGAAGAACTGTCTTGCTCCGTCGACCCCCAAAGCAGGTCCCTTGGAGAGCTTTTGGCTCTCTCTCTATTGTTTTTGTGAGGGAGTTGAGTCCTGCCTGCCTAATCTGACACCATCTTCCCAAACTCTTATATCTCTATTCTTGTCAGTGGCTCTGTGGTGGTTTGAAGCTTGTATGGACCCCAGATATGTATGTTCTTGAAGTTAATCCATTCCTGTGGGTTTGGGCCCATTGTAAGTAGGATCTTTTAGTGTTTATGATCTTAAGTTAAGGTGTGGCTGACCACATTCGGGGTGGCTCTTAATCCTCTTACTGAAGTCCTTTACAAGAGAATTAAATTCAGAGGAAGAGCAAGAAAGACAGGGAAATGAAGAAGCTGAAAGCAGCTAAAGCCAGAAAAGAAGGCAGAGACCAGCAGATGCTACCATGTGCCTTGCCATGTGCCAGACAAGCCCAGGATCACTGGCAGCTGGTCTTCAGGAAGAAAACATCATCTTGATGATACCTTGATTTGGACATTTTTCTCAACCTTGGAAATGTAAGTTTTTAAGCCGATTAATTCCCATGATAGATGTCAACCCATTTCTGGTATATTGCTTTCAGCAGCCTAGCAGACTAAAACACCTTCCCCGACTCAGGTTTACCTCCTTAGGCTGTAGGATGGAGAGAACAAATGCATCTTGAGATTGTTGGGAGGACTAGGGAGCTTACCTGACACTCAGAGTTCAGCCCCAACGCACAGAGATGCCCCTGGAGGCTTAGCTTCCCCAATTCATGCATCAAGTCCCTGATTTAGTTCTACTTTATAAATATGCACTGACCAATATGAAAATTATGGGTACACCCACGATTCAGTATCTGAACTACTGAAATACAAACAGACATGTGCTGAAAACCACTCTGAGAAGATTTTGGGTGTTCTACCATGCTCTGACATGGCAATTTTTATGTTTTTTTATGCCAGTTGGCTCCTTTCTTCAAATGCTAGATGGTGACCTCGAAAACATCCAAGAGCCAACCTACCATGATAATGAGGCATCTGACTGTAGATATAAAGAGCATGACTTTGGAGCCTGATTGCTTAGTTCAAACCCAGCTCTGCATTTACCACCTGTTTGACCTTGAGTAATTCACTTGCCTTTTCTGTGCTTCAGTTTCCCTAAGTGATCACAATACTACTTTCTACTTAGTGCTGTCTTAGTGATTGAATTAATTTGTGTAAAGAACTTAAAACTGTTCCTGTTACACACTAAATGCTCTGGATGTGCTCAGCATTACAGAAACTAATGTTGAGGGACATGGAGACTCAGAGCCCAGCTCACTCAACTTCTTCCTTGCTCCTGCAGTGACTCTAAATCAAATTCTAAGAACTCTCAAGTTCTCGAACAGCTTCCAAATCTCTGTTTCATAAATTCGTAAGAATATGCTAATTCAGGATCAATTTGAAATATTCATTTCAGGTTTAGCCTTAAGAAAAAGGGTAGGTTGGAACTAAAAGATCTCTTGTAGTAAAGAATTTTGCTTTGCCCAAAGGAGGTCTGGCCTTTGTCCCCAGCTCCTAGGGGTGGGGGGTAACCTCAAAACCCTTGGAATTTCCAGCATGGTTGAAATGTCTGTTATTTATGGTGGGCCCTTTGGGCCATACTTAGTTCATGCTAATGAGATAGCTCCTGGTAAGACCAACCTCTGGGAAGGAGGGAAGCTGAGGATTGAGTTCAACCACAAGAGCACTCAACCATGACTATGTAATGAAATCCCAATAAAAATCTTTAAAGGCTGAAGCTCAGGTGAGCTTCCAAAGTTCAATACTGGGAGGATAAAGCATCCTAGAGACAATGGATGCTTCACCTTTGAAACTCTCCCAGACTCCATTCTAGTATATCTCTTCTTTTGTCTGATTTTCTGTAAGCTTTCCCTGTAATAAACTGTATCTGAGTATAATTACTTTCTTTGAGTTCTGTGAGTTCTTCCAGCTAAATTGTCAAAACTTAGGATGGTTTTGGAAAATCCACACACTAGCAGTTGGTGTCAGAAGTGAGGGTGGTCTTGTGTAGTCTCTTCCCTTCTGTCTCTGTAGGTAGAACCTAACGCCTTGCAATTGGGGTCAGAAGTCTTGGGCAGACTTGGCAGTCTTGGGAATTGTGCCCTCAACCTCTGAGGTTTGACTAACTCCAGACAATTTCCAAGTGTTGCTTGAAAACAGCATTGAGTCGGGTTTAGTTAGAGGTAGCCAGACTACTGATAGTCGCGTTTTCTGATTTAGCCATCAACACATAAACCAATATTTATGTAGTATATACTGTGGGGGGAGGGCACATTGGTGAAAAATGCAAATTCCCCCACTCCTGGAGCTTGCAGTCTAGTGGCAAAGACAGATATTGGAAAAACATTGGGGCAGATTTTTGGAAAAGAAAAGCCAAAAGGTCTATGAGAGTCAATAGCAAGGAGATTTTACCTCTCCTAGGGAACTGTTTGAAAAGCTTCCCTATAGAAATGGTATTTAAGCTTACATGGTAAAAAGAAGAGAGAACTAGCTACAGAATGAGATTTTTTTCTTGATCGAAGCTTAGTCAAGAAGGAGAGCTTGGAAAGAATTGGGTGCCCAGGAGGACTGGACCTCTGGGTCTTGGAGAGAGGGAAGTGATGGCAAACAGAGGAGGGCAGTGCCATCAAGAGTGACACCCATGAGGTGGTCACAGGGGAAGTGAGAAGCTTGGTGAAAGGGGCATCCCCACCACCCGAGCCCAGGCCTCCAGCTGTATGGCCAAAACGTGCCTGCCTTGTCTCAGTGGCTCTTAGTTTTCTCATCTCTAGAGCTCATTCCATGTTTACTGGTTCTTTTAAATAGTCCCTTTAAGTATAGAAAAATGGGCCTTATATAATATTTCCAAAGAAAATTAATAACAGATATGATTCATAAGTAGCACTAGATCACAAATTTTAATCTGTCTGGTGCATTAGCAATAAACCCATGCTATACTTCCACCTCTATTTCATGGTACTTTTTCATAGAAAAGTGGATTCCTGCATTTTTCTCCCAACAAGGAGCTCTAATCAGTCTAATCTACAGTTTTCCTGAGGGAAAAAAAGAAAAAGAAAAAAGTAATTTAAAGTTTCCAAAATTGCTGGAGGGGGTAACTTCTTTTTCTTTTTGTAATGTCTCTTGTTAATGGAGATCTTTTAAAAGACTAACACGTTCATCCTGGGTGAGGAACTAAGATAGTTACTTGGAAGTTCAAAAATATGACAAGCATATAAAAAGCAAATATTTACTATTCTGAGTTACAGCCAACCCATATACAAAGTGAACTAATGAAGTAGCAAGCACAGGAAAAGAGTTTATATTCTTCATTCTTCCTTTACATTAGTTAATATTATAAGCCAAAGTAATTTAATTTGACTTTAAAGTAGTTGATGGCCCAAACCTTACTTGAAAGCCCTGGCTGTGCCACACTACCAGCTAAAATGGAGTGTTCTGTGCCCCTTTGCCACCGACTAGTAATGTGACAGCAATTAGTCGACTAATACATAAGCTCTTAAGAGATGCACTCTCAAAGTTGAAAGAAAAAAATCTAATGAACTAGCAAAATATCTTAACAATTAGACTTAATTCAAAGCCAACAGCATTTCCAGGTTGCAGCCCACCCCCCACCCCACCCCCCCCTCAATTGGACTGTGCTCTCTAGGGTGATGGCCCTTTCACTCATCCACCTTCCCTGTTCTGGGGAGGGATGAACCCCAATCTCTGCAGAGTCTCAGGTCTTAGGGAAAGAAGAAAAACCACTCCACTTTTCCTACCTTCCCACCCCCACCAACACTGGACACTCTGAAAAAAGATGAAAGATGTTTAGAGAGCAGCAGTGAATTCATAACCCCAGCTCTCTTGTGCCATAGGAGATTGATACTTGACTGACGTCTAGTCAGGTGTTTAACTTCCTCATGACTTATTTCAAAAGGATTATTCCAAAAGGGGGAAGTGGTGATGGCATTAGGGAGAGAGCTCTCACAAGAAAGTCCACAAGCATCTCAAGTGTTAGGTGAGGGAAGCCAATGTGGCTCAAGAGATTGGCTCTCTTCTACCATTTATGAGGTCCAGGGTTTGATTCTCAGGGCCTCCTAGTGAAAGCAAACTGACCCGCATGGAGAGCTGGCACAGCAAGATGACTCAACAAAAAGAGACTCAGAGGAGAAATGATAAGAGACACAGCAAACCAGGGAGCTGAGTTGGCGCAAGAGATTGAGTACCTCTCTCCCACTCTGAAAGGTCCCAGGATCAGTTCCCAGTGCTGCCTAAAGAGAAAACAAGCAGACACAGAAGAACACACAGTATGGACACAGAGAGCAGACAATAGGGAGGGTGAGAAATAAATAAATTTTTGAAAAATAAGAGTTAGGGGAAAGGGGCTTTCTTTTATAGAAAGGAAATTGCCAGGTGTAGAGAGGTGGGATAAAATGTTGGTGTGATCAGATAGCAGATCTGGGAATGTTTTATGCAAAGGCACCCTCTTTGCTGGGGAGCACCCTGAAAGTTCAGGGGTCTGGAGGAAGGAAAGAAGCTAAACCAACACTCAGTTAACAAGCATTTTGTTCCCACTGGTCAGTGGAGGCAAGTAGTTCAGATCATCATTTATAAGGAAAAGAATGGGGATTTGGAGGGTCCATGCCCAGCCTTGTCATAGGTAACAGGGAGGGTGCACATAAGTCTTCTCTAAATCATATGGGAAAGGGGAGTTCTTTGCAGTAAGCCATTTTCTGGAATACAAAAAGTGAAGAGGTTTTGTAACCTTTGATGTTTTCTAGCATCACAGAGCTCAAGTAAAAGTTAACATTGTCAGGAGAAAGGGGAAAAGGGGGTCTTTATGAAGCTGCCAAATTCTGGACCATACTCTGGGATGACAGGGGAGCTCATCACAGGACAGGAGAAGCACATCACCTAGAGGAGTCTAAATGAATCGGTGCTTCCAGAGACCTTCACCCAGAGGACCTGCCATCCCGCCACCGCGTGCTTGTCCCAGGACTACCTCCAACGGAAGGGAATCGATTTTTAAAGAGCAGAGGACAACCACATCTCTCCCACCAAAATTTTGGATGAAGGACATTAGTAACTAGTTAAATTGTTTTTAATCATCATAAAAAGAATGATGTGTGTTTTTTTTTAAAAAGACCATTTTAATGATAGGTTTAACATTTTCATCTGAATCACAAACACACAAGCACCTGCACAGTTCAACACATTCATGAAAACCCAAGCCTTGGATAATAACAGCAGCTGGCATGCTTTTTTTTTTTTTTTACTATTCTTCCTTGGAAAATCTAGTCTCGATTATTTATAGATAATAATGCATGTTATTCACCTTCTCACCAGAAAATTAAAAGAGTTGACTAAAATATATGATTTATAGGCCATTACTGAATAGAAAATGAGAGACGTGTTCACATTTATGAAAAACAGAGCCTTTAAAAATAGAATAATGGACACATATTTCTCATTTGGAACATTTGAAAACCTAATAATATTAACTTAATATTGTAAGGCCTTTGAAGTTTCACATCTGATTTATCTTTGTTAACCCATAAAACAGGCGATATTGTTTGATGAACATTGCTTCAGTAAATGAATAAATTTAAAGAAAAACTTAACCCCACCCTGAAAGAGAATGGAGGCCATTAAACATTGGCACTAAAGAAACAGAGTTAGATGGAATTTACAAAATAATTCTAATAATGTTCACATTTCGGTAGGTATAAAAATCACAGGAAAGTGCCTATAAAAAACATATATTCCTCTCCCATCCCCAGTAAATTTTGATTCGGTAGGTCTGGCTCTGGACCCAAGAATCTGCATTTTAACAAGAGTCTCAAGGAATCTCACTGTAAGCATAGAACACCACTTTGGGAGTTGCTCAACATTCCTCGTTTAGTCTGATGGCTCAAATGCCAGTGCTAGAGTCTGACTGCTTGGGGTAAGCCCCCAGGGCTGTTCCCTGACTTTATGACTGGGCAAGTGATTTCAGCTCTTCAACTGGGTATAGCAACAGCAGCTGGCTACTGAGAGATTGTTAAATTAGTTAATTATTCCACCAACAAATGAATGGATAAACGAAATATGGTACATACACTCATTGAAACATTATTCAGCCATAAGAAAGAACAATTCTGAGACATGTTGCAAAATGGAAGAATCTTGACAAGAAATAAGCAAGACACATACAGACAAATATTGTGTGATATCACTTTTTAGAGGTGTCTGGAAATGGCAAATCTGCAGACCGAAAGTAGATTAGAGGTTACCAGTGAGTGGGGAGAGAAGGGAGAAAAAGGGATATATGTTTGGTGTGGATATCACTGTGTAAATAAAATTAATTTTTTTTTTTAATTTTTTAATTTTTTATTGACTTTGTAATAATATTACATTAAAAATATATATGTGAGGTCCCATTCAACCCCACCCCCCCACCCCCCCTCCCCCCCCCCCCCAACAACACTCGTTCCCATCATCATGACACATCCATTGGATTTGGTAAGTACATCTTTGGGCACCTCTGCACCTCATATACATTGGTTCACATCATGGCCCATACTCTCCTCTATTCCATCATGTAGGCCCTGTGAGGATTTACAATGTCCGGTGATTACCTCTGAAGCACCATCCAGGGCAGCTCCATGTCCCGAAGACGCCTCCACCTCTCATCTCTTCCTGCCTTTCCCCATACCCTTTGTCCATTATGTCCACTTTTCCCAATCCAATGCCACCTCTTCTATGTGGACACTGGATTGGTTGTGTCCATTGCACCTTTATGTCAAGAGGAGGCTCAGATTCCACCTGGATGCTGGATGCAATCCTCCCATTTTCAGTTGTAATCACTCTAGGCTCCATGGTGTGGTGGTTGTCCTTCTTCACCTCCATCTTAGCTGAGTGTGGTAAGTCCAATAAATCAGATTGTAGGTGCTGGAGTCTGTTGAGGCTCAGGATCTGGCTATCACATTGTCAGTCCAGAGATTCAAATCCCCTAAATATATCTTAAACCCCAACATTAACTGCACCTCCAGCACATTAGCATGAAAGTCTTATGAAGGGAGATCCCATCTGAGTCCAGATTCATCACACATAAACACCATTTCCAAAGAGGGGCCATCTGCCCTGGTAGTTAACCCCATCGGCCATGACCATAACTCCCATGGGTCTCTTTAGCCCTCAAAGGAACCAATATCTGGGGGTTGTATCTGCTTTATCTGTCTCTCTGACTCTGCTCAGTTGTGCATGAGGGCAAACCTTCTGCCAGCCTCCAGACTCTTTTTTAGAAACTCGTAGCCATATAAACTCATTTCTCCTTTCCATTTCCCCCTTACTTTAGGTCAAACAGCATTTTAAAGTCATGGTATTTTATGTAGACATGGATATTCTGCTGATCCGCATTGAACCTTCCGTATAAGGTCAAAATTAATATTTTTTAAAAGCAAAAAATAACGTCGTCAATTATTGTACCGTTCTTAGCACAGTATAGGCATGGGTATTAGACAACCCTAAAGCCAGGGCAGAAGTCACTGGAATTTGCTGAATACATCATGTTTTACAAAACAAAATATTTCAGGCTTGTGAGGATAACAAAAATGGCCCTTTCTCCTTCTTCTAATTCTTTCCAAGAGGGTAGACCCTCAGAAATGGCGAACGTCCAGGGTCCCGGGCGACCAAGGCAACTGACTCATCAAGAGCAAATGGAGGATTTTCCCTTCTCTGTTATCGCCTCCCAACCCCACCTCCCAACTGCTGTCTCACACAGGATTTAATCCACAGGGCCTTGGCCAGCTCTCTGAGTCTGTTTCCAGAAGGATCCAACCAAGGTCTTCTTCCCAAACCGTTGGTTGAGTGATTGATGCTGCGTTTGAGAATGATCTGCCGAGGAGCCCCTAATTGTCTGAGCGAGAGCCACGTTCCATGCCTGAGGGGGATCCGCTTCCCCTTTTTGCTTCTTACTGTTATAAATGTCACCCCCAAAGCCCCAGCGTTTTGGGTTCCCTCCACAAGTAAAGGGGATCTTTCTGAATTGGATCTTGAGGTCTTAGTTTTAAAAGCCGCTCCTCTTCCCCAGTAATCACAGACCTGGGAACTGTTACTTTTACTTCCTAAACCATCTTCCTTTGTGTTGAAAGCAGCAGACGCAGTTTATCTGTTCCTTGTTTGATTTAGAAGCGATCAGAGACAGCACAGGGCTGGTTTGGGGAGGTCTTTCCAGCCGCTGACCAACGTCTTCTGTGCAGGTGTGTTTCACCCCCAGAGGCTGCCTTCCCCAGCTAAGGGCAGACAGCCCTCACCTCAGAATAGATGCTCTGGGCAAAAATATTTGAATGATGGGAAAACGCTTTTTGAAACGATCGTTTTTGACGTGACGATACCTTGAAAGAGACAACTGTGGCTTATTCAGCACCTCCCTCCTGTGTGTGAGCAAACAGCGGAGATCTGAAAAAGGGTGAAGTGAAGGCACGAGTGAGTAGAATTCCCCTCCGTAACGTATTCTGTCAGCCGCGTGGAGCTGCACGTCGACGGCGCCTTCCTTTCCATCTCTTCATTGCTGCAGAGCTTCCTTTCCCACCTTAGCAGTTAAGACGCACATTGCCTAAACGCTATTTAATTAAAACAACGGGTCTTAGGAGAACTGTGCCTCATAAAAACTTTTCTAAAGTGACCATCATCGTCTACTGATCACCTCCCAGAAAACCACAATAAAAAGTAAAGCAGTCTCCAGATTTCTAGAGTAAACCCAGCATCAGAAGTTTTTAACTTTATTTTTTTAATAATATGATTGCTTTTTATCTGGATGGATGTGCAAACTTCTTTTTTGAGGATCCAACTTTTACTACCAGTTTTAAAAGAATAACAATTTGTATCACTAGAGGGAGACACAGTTTGCCAAAAAGCTCTCATCAGGCAGAACTGAAAACTTTGCAGTTCTTTAGCATAAAACCACAAGTAGGGCTACTATATATTGTCATTTTGTGAATTTGTAAAGTTCATACCTAAATTTGCCAAATTTGTAAGAGCAATAGAAATGGGAAAATTGTAACAGTGATATTAAATTAAAAACAATGTTTTGTACCCCTATTAAATGAAAAATTTTTGGTACTTTGCTACAGGAGTTGGAGTGAAGTGAGCATTAAGGATATCCATGTAAAATAAACAGGAAAAGCTATGTCAGAGCAAAAAGATTTTTGTTGTTGTTGTTGGAAAAAGAAACAATCAAGGCGTGATTATGCTTCGAAGGGCATTTAAGTAAACCTTCAAGGTGGAAGAGTGAAGATGGGTCTATCCTACCAGCTACCTGTTTCATGTATATTTTCACCCTCGTTTACTTTTTCCCATTAAACTATTTCGCCAGGGACTGGAAACAGTTTTAAGGTTTGTTCTGAAGGTTACTTCAGCAATAAGAAGTCATACAATTTAAACAATAAAAAAATAAACTTCTTAATTGCCATTATGGTAATACAGCAAAACGATAAAACAGTATTTGGGGGAATTTAAGTAGTTCCTGACTGATTCCTAAAAACCCTTTGAAAGCCCCCGTCGTCGCAGGCAGGCCCTGCAGGGGCCGTCCCGCTGCCACCCTGCCCTGGCCCGCGGAGGGGCCCTGGGCGCGGCGGCCCAGTCCCCGGGCGGCGGATCTGGATTCGAGGGCAGCGCGTCCTTCTGGCTCCCTGGCACCTGCGCGGCCCGTGTGCGCCCGCCGCGTGGCCGCGGGTCCACCGCACACTCGACCGCAGGTCCGCCCCTTGAGCAGAGCGGCAAGGCGAAGGAGCGGAAGGCCGAGGCTGGCACGGCCGCCGCTCACCTGCTGCCCTGCTGCCCGCGGCGCCCCCCGCTCCCCGGCACCCGCAGTGGCCGCGGACCCAGCACGGGGCCAGGGCCCCCCAGGAAGCGGAAACCCGACTAGAAGAAGGAGCCTGGCCAGGTCCAGGGTGCCAGGGCAGCCAGAGAAGAGAGTAGACGTGGGGGAGGGCAGAGGTGATGGAAGCGGGAGAAAACGGGTCGTCTACGATGGGGAGCGGGACAGGGAGACGTGTCCCCAGGCTCTTGGTAGCAGGCTGTAATCCATCTTGATTTTTATTTGAGGGCTTCTTTAATTTTTTTATTGTGTTAACATACATAATGTAAAATTTCCCATTTTAAACACCTTTAATTTTATAATTAGTCCTGTTGCTTACATCCACCATGTTGTATTACCAGCAAACCATCCATTACCGAAATTTTCCATCACCCTAAACAGGTATTCTCTATCAATTAACTCTTCATTCCCCACCGCACCCCTTCCCTTGTTAACCTGTATTCTAATTTCCTACTCTATGAATTTTCATATTCTATTTACTTCATATAAATGAGGTCATACAATATTTTTCCTTTTGTGTCAGGCTTATTTCAGTCAACATGTTGTCTTCAAGGTTCATCCAAACTGTTGAATGTATGAAAACTTCCTTTTTATGGCTGAATAACATTTTGTGTTTTGTCCACACCACATTTTGCTTATCAGTTCACCTGTTGATGGATAGTTGGGTAGCTTCCACCCTGGAGCTCTTGTGAATAATGCTGCTAAGAATAGCAGGAAGCAAATACCTGTTCAAGTCACTGCTTTCAGTTATTTGGAGTATCTATCTAGGTACGGTCATATTGTAATTCTATGTTCAACTTTCCGAATAGCCACCTAACTGGTTCCCGCAGTGACCACACTGTTTTATATTCCCACCAATAATGCACAAGAGTTCCTAGTTCTCTGCATTCTCACCAACATTTGTTATTTTCGGGGGGTTTTCGTTTGTTTGTTTTTAAACGATAGTCATCCTGCTGGGTGTGAAAATTGTATCTCATTGTAATTTTGATTTGCATTTCTCTAATGAATAATGATGTTAAGCAGATTTCCATGTGAGTCGTGACTATTTGTATTCCTTCTTTGGAGAAATGTCTATTCAAGACCTTTGACCATTTTTTAATTGAGTTGTTTATCTTTTTGTTGCCAGGTTGTAGAGGTTCATTATATATACTCACTATTAAACCCAAATCAGTTATATGGTTTTCAAATATTTTCTTCCATTCACTTCCGTGTTGATGTCCTTTGATGCACACAAGTTTTTAGTTTTTGTGATGTCCCATCTATCTTTTTTTTTTATTTTGTTGCTCATGCTTTTGGTGTAAAGTCTAAGAATACATTAATACAAGGTCTTCAAGATGTTCTCCCATGATTTTCTCTAAGGGTTTCATAGTTTTAGCCCTTATATTTAGGTTTTTGATTGGTTTTGAGATAATTTTGTATATGTTGAGAGGTAAGGTTTCCATTTTCATTCTTTTGCATATGGATATCCAGTTTCCCAGAGCCATTTGATAAGTAATCATTACCTCGCCATTGATAGATTTGGCATCCTTGTCAAAAATCATTCGGCTATGGATATAAGGGCTTTTTTCTGAGCTCTTGGTTCTATTCCTGTTGGAAACTGAGGCATAGTGGTCTCACAAAGGGAGATGTGCTGTTTCCATGGCTATGCTTTTAACATAGGAATGCAGCAATTAAGCCTTTTGAGTCAACAGGATAGAGCTGTCGGGGCAGGGAGAAATACGAGCAAACACACTTTGTAGTTTGAAAGGAATACTGAATCTTTGTGCTCTGAGATAAATTCTTTAATTTATGAGTCTTGTTATTTTGTAGTTACACTGCTTGTTATCTCGATAGTTTGAGTATATATAACGCCACATGTAGAAAATAAAGTTGTCTGAGGAGTCATTATTGCAGACTCCCTGATCCCAGCTCGTTAGTTATTTCTCTTTGTTTCCTCCCCCTTTTTTCTCTTTCTTTCATTCCCGATACCCTTCAGGTCCAAATCTCCAACATGTTCCATTGGTCTATATGTTTGTCCTTGTGCCAGCACCATGCTGTTTTGATTACTGTAGTTTTGAAATAAGTTTTTAAATCAGGAAATGTGCGTCCTCTAACCTTACTCTTCTTTTTCAAGATGATTTTGGCTCCTCAGAGCCTTGGTTTGTTTTTAAAATGTGTTGGTCCAAAGTTCTTCTTGCTTCTCTTATCAAAGGTCACTCCCAAGTCCTCCACAACAGCTAATCCCGGGACACAGCCTCACACACCTTTCCTGGAGCATGGATCCTTCACAGTGGCTGCTTTCTGCTTCGAGGAGGAAGACCTGTTGCCATGGACAGATGCACAGGGGGACACATGGCCATCACATGGTTGTATTAGTCAGCCGAAGGAGTGCTGATGCAAAATACCAGAAATATGCTGGCTTTTATAAGGGGTATTTATTTGGGGTAGGAGCTTACAGATACCAGGCCATGAAGCATAAGTTACTTCCCTCACCAAAGTCTATTTCCATGTGTTGGAGCAAGACGGCTTCCGATGTCTGTGAGGGTTCAGGCTTCCTGGGCTCCTCTGGCCTCAGCTCCTCTGTTTTCTCCACAAGGTCAGCTATAGATGGCTCTGTTTCTCTCCCTAGGGCTCCAACTTAAGAGCAGCATCAAACTCCAACATCAAAACTCCAACATTAAGAACCCTCAGCTCTGTCCTTTGCCATGTCTTTTATCTGGGAGTCCCCACCCACCAAGGGGTGGGTACTCGAAGCCCTATTGACACAAGAGGTTTACTTGATTAAGTAATCAGTTAAGCCTCTGAATCCAATATAATCTCTTAGCCCAGAGGAAAAGACCAATTTACAAACATAATCCAATATTTCCTTTTGGAATCCATCAATAATATTAAACTGCTACAATGGTCAAAGGCAACTGGTACCATTTCCATTATTCATATGCTGCCATAAGCTCTCTTCACCTCTCCACTACACCAGATACCTTTCAATAATGAGCAGGAGTTTGAGGGGGCAAAGGGCAACGCTTCCTTCTTCCTCAAGTGACCAGCCCTTGACTCTCTTCTGGTATAGACCTAATGCAAAAACTCACCAACTTCAAAACTGAAAATATTTCCGTGAACACCCAAATTTGAATCCATTAAAAGAGAGCAGCGTACACATCAGATGAGTAAAAACATTTTTTAAAAGCCTTTCCTACGTTCAATTATGTATCATATAAAATGGGTTTAAATGATAAAGAAAAACAAGACAAAACCCAGAAAAGACTACCCCAGAGGGGATGCTGAGGGACTCAGGCAGTCCTGAGTCTTTGAAAGAATTTTCTTTTGTCTGTGGATTCTGGTAGTGCATCTCACATTATTTTGCTTATCTCACCGCATACATATCGTCTTAGGTCTGCACAGTCTTGGTTCCCATTGTGTTTAGTAAAGAAATGAATTAATTACTAAATTTAAAAATTGAAAGACTGTTCATGAAAATACTTGATTTCAGGATTTTACTCTTATTTTAAAAAATGATCTCAAGTGCCTGCCTGGGAACAATTGCCTGGAGCTGAGCAGTAGCTTCCTCCTGTACATGAGGCATGTACTTTCTGGATGAGTGGCTCTCCAAGTTTCCTGGATCAGCAGCATCAGTGTACCCTGGGAATTGTCAGAAGTGCAGGTGCTCGGGCCCCACCCCAGATATACCAAATCAGAAGGGGTGGGGCCAGCAGGCTCTGATTTGGGATCAGGCTGTCTGAGGATCACTGCTCCCATCGTCCCTACCTGTCATCACCACTGTCATTCTTCAGCCTCACAGTCATCACCTGTCATTTATCATCACACTTGTGCTGCAGGCTTCCTTGCCATAAATTGAGAAGAAATTTCGTTAATTTTTGAGCCACTTCCTTCTAAAGAGAGAAAATGAAAGAGCAAGAAGGCTAGGATCTGAAGAAAAGTGGTAGAGCTACTTGTGGCAGGGAATGTATGTATTTAAAATGCAAAATATACTTATGTCAAAACACTGCATCTTAAGACAGAAGAGGGAACAAAGGACAATACAAATTATAGAAGGTATGCAGAAAACATGGTATAGGTGATTAAGAACCAATAATACATCCCACCACCCTCTCCCAACAAAAGATCAAAATTTCAATAGCAATTGTGGTTGAGTAAAGATAGAAAGAAAAATATAATGTATATATTTATATATATTTTTCAGAGAAGGGGATAAGACATGAAATCCTTTGTCAGATGGCAAACTTATGAAGAGTATCTATTGAATACAATAGAAAATACGTATGAACAAAAAATAACAACTGCAAAAGTAAGTATAAGTGTATTGTTGCTTGGCATGTAAAATGCATGATTGAGAACATACAGAAGAATTTCAGTAAAAATTCTAGAAAATGTTCATCCAGTGAGACCACACAGATAAATACTATTTATGATGTTGATGAGAATTTGCATGTGATCAAAGAGTTTTCGGATCATAAAATTTCCAACATTATGGAATAACTTATTTGTGGGTGTTATGGGATGTCTTTAGAAATCAGCATTGATAAACAGCATTCCTATGGTAGTAGATATAATGTTAGCCTTGAAAACAAAAAAAAAAATTAATTTCAAGAAGACAACATATTGCAAGGGCACAGTACTATCCACTTTAAAATGGATTATATTATGGATGTTATCACTAATATGACAAATTCACATATTCCAGCACCTTGAACCACAGGTAGCTGAATTTTTTTGCTTCATAAATTATCCTGAATATGTTATTAGACTTTGCTAAATGTCTATCAGGAGGCTTACCCACCAGGTCGTGCTAAAGAGATCTTTGTGTACTGATTGAAACAAATTTATTTGTTCTTGTCATCTAAGGGAAAATCTCTGCTGCAAGTCACCTTAGAAAATTGAACAGGATATTTAACTGGTTTGCCAGACATTGCATAAAATATGTAGATACATTTAAAGTTTTATGAAGAGAAAATGTATAATTTGGTATACTCATTCCTGGTATGACATTATGACTCATATAAATTAATTTGGTAAGGAAAAGCATGGCCCATTTCCTATGCTAAAGTCAGTTTGTACAAATAAAAGTCATGGCCTGAATTATCTTCCCAAAGTTTGGGACATTAAAACTGATTTTTTTAAAGTGGGAGGCTCATCTCTGATTTCAAACTTTATGAAAATGAACTCAAATGGTTAACTTTTATTCTATATTGAAATTGTGAATGTAAAGGTAGAAATGGAAATTGTGAAACTTCAGTAAAATGCTAAAATCTAAATGTTGATAACTTTGAAATGCCAGGGTTTTCCAACTATCTCAAGATTAGTTACCTTAACAATAAAAATCAGTATTCGAACACTATATTTGTGTACATAAGTATATGCCTTTGTGAACAGCTACTCTCCCAATGCAAAACTGAATTAAGCTAAATCTCTACAAGTTAAAGGAAACAGGGTTGAATTCTGGACTCACAAAGCAAAATGTAAGACTTGACATTGAGATCTTGGTGTAAAAGTGTTAGATTTCCATATTTCAATCGAAAGCTTAACCAATACCGTAAGGGTGTGTGTGTGTGTTATGTGTTTAAACTACAGTTTAGTAAAAATAAAGAAAATGTGACTATCTTTTTAGCACTTGGGTTGGTTGATTTGTTTTTACATGCAGACAGCTTTACTTATTAAGTTTCCTACCGGGTCTTTGAAGCCATTTGCGTTTTTAATATTTGCTGTAAAAGTTTAGGTTCTAGAGCATATTAGTATTTCTAAGCAAGATTTATCTAAAAAAGGCAAGAAGTCCAAGTTAGAAGTGATAGCAATCTGAAACCCACAGACCACGTAAACAACTAGGTATTCTACTCATCCTAAAAAAAAAAAAAAAATTTCAACCCTAAAATGGCCTCTCTCCCTGTTTTCTCTCATCTATAAATCTACCCCCCTCCCTTACTCCCCATTTCTTGTGTATCTATCTACTTTTCCTAGTCCTCTTCTTTCTTCTTCCTCTAAATATTGCTGATTTTCACTGTCCCTTTTACATTTAATGTAATATAATCTTTTATCTTGGCATTTGTTCTACTTAATTATAACTTCCCACTCCCTGTTTATTTTAAAAGAATACTGAGGGGAGCGAGTGTAGCCCAGTGGTTGAGTACCTGCTTCCCACGTGGAAGGCCCAGAGTTCAATCCCCAGTACCTCCTGAAAGAGAAAAAAATAATAAAAATATTGATTGGGCACTTAACCTGTATGTCTTTTTAAAAACCAGCTTTGTTTTTCTGTCTGGCTCATCCGTTGATTCTGTTTTCTTCTATGATTCAAGGATTTCAACAAAAGAGCTCTACCCACCCAGGCCTCCTCTTTCAAACTCCTGTAACAGGAAGCAGGCACTTGGCTTTCCTCTCCCTAGTGGCAGCACTCTCTTTTTTTTCCCAGGGCACTGTTTTTCCAAGGAAATCCTAAGGAGAAATACTAGGATGTGAGTAGAGGTGACAGCCGGTGACTGGAGTGGATATAATTGAGGATCTCCATGGTAGGATCTACCATGCAAAGCCCTGTCTTCTAGGAGCAAACCCGAGAAATGCTATCCTGGGACGACCTTGAAAATCAACAGGCCTGGCAGAAACAAGATCGCAGACCCCCTGCTCCCTGCAGTCCTTACAGAGCCTGCGACAGTAACGTTCCTATTGCAGAGAACACGTCACCCCTGATACTTCCCAGCACGGAGGCTGATGCTTTCAGGAGAAGCACAGCATCAAGGCAGACCTGTTACTCTTCCCAGAAGCTGTCCTACCAAAGTCAAATTGGCCAAAATGTCATCCCTGCGAGAATAATGACAGGACATTTCAAGTCATTTGCAGCCCGTCTTAGTCTGTGATTATTGGCGTGGAAAGAAAGAAGAAACTAAAAAGTACACTCAAAACCAATTATGGAGTTCCGGGTTCTGGCGATCGCCTCCTTAGGAAAATCGGTTCACAATTTCCCATTGCCAACTGCTCCCCAACGTGGAAGCGCTGGGGCGTGAGGTTGTATGGACTTCCCTTTCCTTGTCATTTTGCAAGCATTTGAAAATCACTGCTGCGACGATGACTTTGGAAGTCAGTCTCTGTCAACACTACGCTTTGCCCTCCAAAAACTGTATTTTTCAGATTTGGCTAAGAAGAAAATATCAATCAAAAATTTTAAGTGCTGATAAATTGAAAATATTGAGGGGGAAAAAAACAACTTTCCCTGAGCATAAAAATGTCGTGTGAGTTTATTTGTCAAACTATCATGGCACCATATCTAAAAATTGCCCCATCTTTACAAGTTTCATAGCCATGAAAGTATTAATTCCATACTTTAGATAGTGTGCGAAAGTAGGGGATATTTGAGTCTATAATACACCCATTTTAGAATGACTTCTTCTCTTTTCTGGGAAGTACTCTAAATTAGATATTGAAAGACAGCTGTTTTCCTCCAGATGTTTTTGCAGATAGCCAATGCACGTTTATACTAAAAGTCAAGATATGGACAGGGATTTAGGAAAAAAAAAAAAAAGAGCTCTTTGATGATGCCTTTAGATTATTTCTTTTACCATTTAGGATAAGAGGAAGAGCAGCTGGTAAAAACTTACTTTACATTAAAATAATCTTAGCTGGGCAGATAGCTTTCCATAACAGGAATTAATGGAACATAAGAGCATAAACAATTTTTTAAAATGGCCCAGATAGTAAGAGTACCCAAATCATTGTAATTTTGTTCCATAGACTAAATGGAAATACAATAAATACCTTTGGGATTTCCTTATTATTTTATAATATTAAAAACATATATTACTTTCTTTCAAAATATACTCCAGTTTTATCATTGGTCAAAGTTTTAGATCTCTAATTATTAGTCACCTTTATTCATAACTTGTATATGAATCTGATATTCATAGATAGAGAAGTAATATATACTTTTAAAATGGAAAATGTCATTTTAGCTCTTGTGTTCTATACTACCTAGTTCCTTTCTTTACACTGTATTTTACAAGATGGTACTCAATTCATTAGTTTCCATTAATAAAGTGATTTCTACTTCCAAATACAGGTGAACAAGTCCTTAGAAAACCATAAAATGTGATCTTTGTGTGTGCGTACATACTTGAGCTTACATATATTTACATATTACTTTAATTCACCCACACATTGTAAAGTGTCTTACTGAATGACAGAAACCCTGCAGCTGTGGAACTTCAAATGCTGAGTCAGCCGTTTTTGGCAAAAAGATTTTGACCCTAGCTGTAATCTTACTGATAAATCCAAGTGAGAAGACGATTGTTAGTGATTGTAATGGAGCAGAGTTTGATGAAAGGGCTGGGGTTGGCCCAGTAATAATAACTGAGGCATAAAGTGTAAACCCCTTTATTGTGTTGCTGACCCCAATTACATCTCAAGACAAACAACAGCCTTTACTCAAACACCTGGTACCGAATGTGGCCACTTCAGATTTCTCCCTCAGGGGAGCCTGTAATCATTTGGGGACTGTTTAAACAATAGGCATTAATTGCCAGCCTGGTATTTGATCTGCTGGACCTCTCTGAAGTTAGGTGAATTATTTTTTTTTAAATGCTTGGGTATATCGAGAATGATGTTTAAAAGCACTTCTCTTAACTAATGCTTTCGAAAGAAAAAAAAAAAAAGGAGGAGACCACATGCCAAACCGGAGGTTAAGCACGTGAGTGACAGTTTGTGCAAAAAAGCGGCATGCTCTGTGATGGCACCTGAGTGTCTGTTCCATCAATATAGAGTGAAACTGTATTTATTTCAAAAATGGTCAAAGGACTCAAACATGAGAAATTGCTATTTATCAATAACACAGGAGCATTTTCTTTAACACTGTGAAATTGCTTCCAATTAAAATGTAGGTAACATCTTATTGCTTTTTTAGAAAAGATACATAGATTGCACAAAATGTTACATTAAAAAATATGAGGTTCCCATATACCCCACTAGCACCCCACCCCAATTCCTCCCACATCAACAACCCCCTTCATCACTGTGGCACATTCATTATATTTGATGAATACATTTTGGAGCACTACTACACCGCATGGACTATAGATTTTCAGAGAAGTAAAACATCTCAATCCCTTGTGTCAGGTTATGATATTTTACATGCATAACAAAGATCTGGTTCCTAACTCTGGAACCAAGTTGACAGAAGTTGGACTCCTCAACCAGATTATTTTGGACATATTACTTCACCTTGCTAAATTTCAGTTTTCTCACCCATGAAACAGCGTCATAAGAGCACCTGTTTGAAACAATGTGTGTAATTGGCTCATAGGAAGCCTCAATCTGTATTTTTATGATTAGGATTATGGATAAAGTAGCTCAGATAAGGACTCTACATTTCTTCAACTGAAAAAGGAATACTGATGGTATTGTACTATAGAACTATTGTGACTCTAGCAATGGAAGAAATTGTATCATTGATGTGGAGAAAGTGGCCACGGTAGTTGCTGAGGGCAGGGAGAGGGAAGAAGAAGTGTGATGTGGGAGCATTTTCAGGACTTAGAGTCATCCTAAAAGATAGGGCAGGGACAGATGCCGGACATTATATATCCTGCCATAACCCACTGAATGGACTGGGGGAGAGTGTGAACTCCAATGTAATCTATAATTCATGCAGTGCAGCAGTGCTCCAAAATGTATTCACCAAATGCAATGAATGTGCCACAATGATGAAAGAGGTTGATGTGGGAGGAGTGGGGAGGAGGTAAGGTAAGGGAGGAGGTAAGGGGAACCTTTCATATTTTTTAATGTAACATTTTTTTGTGATCTTCGTATCTTTAAAAAAAGATAATGAAAAATAAATTAAAAGAAAAAAAAGGAATGTTATTTGTCTTTAATGAAGTGCTGGGGCAAACTTTGAAAGGACTGCTGTATTGAAACTTTGTATTTATTGATTGATTTATCAATCTAAAACCTCCTTCATGCCAGACCCTGAAATCAGAACATATTCATGTCCTCAATATGTTTATAGTGTGCAGATGAAAAGACAAGAAGAATCAATGATTGCCACACTGTGAATTTGTGCTAAGATAGACATCAGCAGAGGATATTGTGGAGCTGGGCATTCAGAGGAAGAGACTGCAGAACCTTGGGAGGTGAAGACAAGAGAGAGCAATTAATCAAAATAAAATATTACCTATGAACAGGCGCAATGTCACCTGAGCAAGTACACGCTGTCCTCGTTAGATAGTGTTCATATTTTTTTACAATTTGTTCATTCATTATTTTATTTATCAGTTCTGGCTTACTAAACTGGTGATCCACTTTGCTCCGCAGATCTTTTCTACCATTCAAACCCACTCAGTTTGTCTCTTCCTCATAATTATGTTGCTTGTTTCGATCTGCATTTTCCAAGGTCTACCTAAAATGTCCTCAGGGTGAGCATAAGGTTTTAACTTTTAATCTAAGATTTTTTTTTTAACAAGGAGCACTGTCAAATAGGATGAGATACCAAAGAAATCCAGAATAATTTTTGGTCTTACCTGCAAGCAATACCAACATCAAGGTGCTTCCTGGTTATATTAGACTCAAATTGTGTTAAAAGTTCAAGAGCCAATAGGGACTAAAATTAAAAGCAAAGGAATCTAAAATACGTCAATGAGAACAGAGAATTAATATCAAATACAAAAGTACTAAAAAACATCCAAAACACATATGTAAGAACAAGGGTGACCAGTTCAACTTGGTTTCCCAGGTCTGTCTTGGCTTTAATACTAAATGCCCAACGTTCTGGGAATTCCCAGAGTCCTGGAAACCCCACGACAATTTATCAACCTAAAAATACATTTAGGGGAGTGGGTGTAGCTCAGTGGTTGATCACCTACTTCCCTTGCATGAGGTCCCAGGTTCAATCCCCTGTACCTCCTTAAAAATAATATATTTAATTTTACTTCTCTCCTTTACTCAGACCTTTTTCCTCACATTAGTATATTACTTTCTTCATTCAACAGTATTTACAACTGCTTGGATGTGCGGGGACAGCATCCAAATGCTAATCACTGCTTTCTCAGCATCTAAACCATGATCTGGCATATAGCAGGAGAATTTAATATTTTTTTAAAATGTGCTAGGCATTATACCTGGCAAAGGAGACATAGAGATGAATGAGGAAATATTCTTTCATTACAACATTGTGAATGTAATAAAATCTACTGAACTGTATACTTGAAAGTGGTTAAAGTAGGAAATCTTGGGTTCTATATATTCACAGAATAAACTTTTAAAAAATCCCATAGAACTGTACAACACAAAGACTGTACCCTAATGTAAACTAAGAACTACAGTTAGTAATATAATTATGTATATATTATGTATACACCATACTAATATGAAAATGTTGATAAGAGGGAACCTATGGGCAGGCATAGGGGAACTCCGAGGTTTTCTCGCATGATTTTTCTGTAAGCCTACAACTGCTCTAGGAAAAAAATTAATACTCTCCAAGAACTAGTAGTCTATTGAGAAAAAAAAACTGTGACAGGTCTGGTCTGATCTTTGGAAAACTTGGAATGCCAATAAGCATCTTATTTTGGGAACATTCCATTAAACAAGTTTTCATTCATAAAATATGTCAAATCCTTAGAAAAATGAAAGTCTGTAATTGAAAAGGTAAGAGATTTTAAAACCACAGTGCTTCTTTGCCTGTAGATTTCTTTTAAGTCTAGAAAAAATTATTTTGATATAAGAAACAAGATAGATCCCTAACCAGCCATTGAGTAAACTTCTTCCTCAGTAGTTTCAAATGTCATTTTAAATATATTCTTGATTCTCTCTTTGAATCTATTTCTGGGTTTTCCATTTGATTCTGCATAATGTTTACCTCTTCTGACAAAATGTAATAAACTGTTTTCCTTGCTGGTACTTTCAACTCATTTGATCCTGTGGCAAAATACCTTCTGGAGGACCATTGATGTCTTTAGTCAGAAATGTTCATCCCATCAGGATTAACTGAAAAAAATACTTGTAACCTCATTGGCTCAGCTATGGCAAGGGTTGCTTTGGAATCTTTAATTTCCCGTCTGTGGATAGTAATGTTAAAGGAGTGAACTGTATTCTGTCCTTTCTTGTATTCCTCCACAGTATCTAGGCTCTCTGAGGATGCTCAGTGCCTAATTGCTGATAGAAAGACCAAGAAGCTATTAATAAAAGTGTTAAACCAAAAGACATATTATTTGCAAGGCATGAACACACAATTCTGTTAGCACAAAGTTAGATGAACAGGCTACCTGGAATGGAACTCAGTCAGGAGAGGAAAAAAATAAAGCTGGCTCACAGAGCAAAGCAGCTAATGAAGGCGTGGGGGTCAGGGCCGCCTCCCAGCCAAGGCAGCCCTTTATCCTATCACGCTGGACTGCTGCTTGATCTACAGCTGCTCCCTGACGCTACAGCAGAAATCTCAACTGGAAGCACCATTTTTCACTCTCGTGTCATGCACTAACCACACAGACACACACCCTGACTTTTCTGCTGCTGGAGTGGCTGGGTTCAGAGGCAATGATGTACTTACAAACTTGAAACTTCGCGAGGGCTACCACTCCACTTCTCTTCAAGCTTGGACTAGGTAACTAAGCATTGGTTTAATCAGAGCTGCGCACATAAATTCTCTGCATATGCAGTAGGAGGAATTAGATTTACCCTCCCAAACTAGGAAAATAGGGACTATACAGCTCTTTTCTTTTCCATCCTAACGGCTAAAACACAGTACCTGGGTGGTATATTGGGCACTGAAAAACACACACTTGAGTTTCAGGATTATTTCCCATAGAACCTTTCTTGGGATCCCAAAATTGAGAGCGAATTCACAACTCCCATGGATTTCAGGTTGTCAGTAGAGACCCAGATGACCTATGTTATGCTTCTATTTCTGCACTGTCCAACATGTGACCATTGAGCCCTTGAAATTGTGGCTAAATCACATTGAGATGTGCCATACATATAAAATACACACTGGGTTTCAAAGGTATGGCATGAATTAAAAAATAATGCAAAGCATCTCATTAAAAATGTTTATACTGAGCGCTTGCATTCTGCGATGGGGCAGGAGGCAGGGGATTGTACTGGGCTTTAATGGCACTGGGTAGACCAGGATGGGGTAAGGCAGATTAATTATGGGGATGGGATCTGGAAGGGGAGGCATAAAGTGGAAAGCTTAGAGGAAAAGACATAGTGGGAGAGGCACAGGCCTGGGGGATTAAGGAGGAAACAGCCTGGGGGGATGCAGCAATGGGGCCCACTTGACCTCTAGGGTAGGGTGAGGGCACAGAGTTCAACCTCAGGTCTGGACTGGGAAGTGGACCCAGGGTCCCATTTCCTTGGAACTAAAGGTTAAGATAAATGTGCAATGTTGCGTCCCTTACCTGAAGCTTTGAACCTGGGTTGGAAATAGAGGCTTCCTGCCTGTGTCAAAGTGACATAGGTCCTCCAGGCAAGAGGGGAGCATTCCACTGTACCTGACGGGACAGCAAACAGCAAAGTTTGGGAGCATCTATGGTCTTAGACAACCAGGCTCCTCAGGGAAATAGGAAACAGTAACAACTCAAGAAGGAGGTGATTTGGGCCCTTGGACGACCCAGTATAACCTTGGGAGATGCATTTCCTGTTCTTGGCACATGACTTCTTCTGGATCTGCTTGCCCAACCCAATGAATAAATAGCAGGGCAGATTTTCACCCTCTTAAAAAAATTATACTGATTACATGTTGAAATGCTAAATTTTGGAGATATTGGGTTAAATGAAAATTTAATTTTATCTTTTCATTTTTACTTCTTTTAATGAGGTTACTATAAAATTTAAAAGTACACATGTGGTTTGTATTTGTGGCTCACATTATATTTCTTTTGGGGGACACTCATCCATATTGTTGCCTAAACATAAAGGCAGAGGATCTTGTCTAAAAATATGGTTAGAATGAGATATTGTTGAGTCTGCCCTCTGAGTCGACTTAGTGTGTCCATCTCATTTGATTGTCCTTATATAAGCCACAGAGTTTAGATAAGTCTCCTTACCAGTCCAATCATTAACTTAATCACATCTGCAAAGTTGCTTTTGCCATATAAGCTAAAATTCACAGGTTTCAGGGATTAAGATATGGACATATTTGAGGAGCCATTGTCCAGCCTACCACAATTTCTAAAACAGAATTTTTTAGAATATACAAGTTGTTGTTATGATTGTTATAGATGGTATTGTAATTGAACTCAGTACTTCCTTGACCACAATTTGCAGTTAAAGACACCAGGCCCAGCTCAATCAATCCTCTCTCTTATCCAACATGCTTTCTTGTCACCCTCCTGCCTGTCTTCACCTGTCATTGCCTCTCGCTGTCTCTCTCCACCATCTGCCTATCATAAGCGCCTATCTTCTACACTGGTTCTCTCCTTTCTTTTATATATTCATGCTTGTTTTCTCCTTATCCCTGCCAACATTTTGCTTTATCTTTTAAATCCCTATAACATGCTGTTCATATCTCTTCTATGACAAGTTTATTTAGGTACATTGTTAGAAGAATAAGTACAACTCTTTTTTCTTCTTTAAAACTTCAGAATGCTCAACATGGGAGACTTCTACTTGGTGCTCAAGAAACATTTGTTTATTTATTTTCCAGTTCATTACCTTAATATGTGAAACAGATTATTAGATAGGAAGCATTTAGATTCCTCTTTTGACCATGATCAGCTTTGTCCTTGCACCTTCAAAAACTAGAAAATCATGTGAAATATATGAAACAATAAATTTTCAGACAGTGGGCGACATACAGTGCAGGATTTTGATCCCGCAAGAATTAGGAAAGAAACTGGAGATTGTTTCTAAGCCACATGGCAAGAAGGGGAGTCCAAACAAAGCCTGACAGTATCACTTAGTTGAGAAGACCAAGATCTAAGTTCATAGAGATCAAGGTGGCTGGAGTTCACAAGGCACCAGCACCAAAAGGAGGGAGCTGCATAAAGAGAGAATCCTAAGATTTTCAGACTTTAAATGAACACCCCTCAAGCCTTCAGCTGAGTACCCATATGCTCATGCTTAAGAGAAAACTACCTGACACAGGGAACACACTGCCTGAAAGCAGAAGGCCATCAATTCCTGGAGTTCATAAGGAAGAGTTTGTGTTCCCACCAGCCAGAGCCGAAAGGCCTCATAATGACAGAGCATTGAGACAAATTCTCAAAAGAGTTATACTTTGGTAATAGGACTCAATTTGCCCTAGACAGAACACTGCTCTCGACTCTTCTTAACAAAACTTAAAAAAAAGACTTGAAAAAATACAGCTGGTTACAAGTAATTGCATTCCAAAATAAAGTCCAACACTATTGAAAGAAATACAACAAAATCCAGCACCCAATATCATTCACACTACTTAACATCCAATCAAAATTTACCAGGCTCACAAGTTGCAGGGAAATATAACCCATAACCAGGAGATAAATTAATTTAAGAGGAAGAGCCCCAGAAAATAGCTATTATAAATGTGTTGCATATGTTCAATAATACAAGAGAAACATGTACATAATGAGATGATAAGAGGAAGATTAAAAAGACCCAAATAGTACTTCTAGAGATGAAAAATACAATATCCAAAAAGAAATACACCGAAGGCTCTAAAGCATACTGTTGTGATAATTTCTCTTTGTATAACTCTAACCATTAAATACCAGTCATTGGACCATCCCTGTTCATAAAAACAAAAGCTCTCCATTGACTCAACAACAATAACAACAAAAAGCACATTGTTCATGATATTTTTAAACTGGAAAAGCAGGGGCATTTCTGTGCCATGAAACCTATGAGTACACTAATCTCACTGATGCTACAGATAATTGAAACAAAGTTTACTGGGCACTTCAGAATCCATGAGTTTAAGTAAAGTTAAATGTGAACAAAGAGTATCCCTTCAGCAAGAAGAATTTGGTCTTGGCAAGTGATATTTGGATCAATTTACTTAATTAGATCAGTACTTTAAAATGAATTTGTAAAACATAGGATTAAAAGCCTGGATTTCAAAGGATTTAGCAAAAGCCACAATCATGGTTTCAAACAAATCATCTGCAAGAAACTGTAGGCTGAAAACAGCAATTAGTAGCCCAAATAAAATTTTAATGGAGATAATTTCTATCAATTGAATAACCATGTATAACATGACTTGGCTTGAATCGTGATAACATTAAACAAATTTTTCAGAAGGAAAGCAGAACTGCCCCTCTTATTTATTTCAGAATTATTCTTCAAGTAAAAATTAATACCAGGAATAAAAACATTCTGTGTGAATTTGGCTTTGAGGAAGAGCCACAGAAGACGCAGGCTTGGAGTAGCTCTGTCTTAATCTTTCCTCTCCATCCTCACTAAACTATTGGAGGTAAAAAAAATAAGTCCATGTAGCAGGTAAGATCATTTTTTTAAAGTTTTAGCTTAAAATAAAGGGCACACTCTCGTTTGTGCCAGAACTTGTTTAGGGAACATCCAGACCACAGGTGACCCAGCTTACTGTCATCGGGCAGTTTTTTTTACCTAAGTGTTCCCTTAATCAATCCTTGACAATTTTGTTAACTTAATGATTACTGAAGTTCATAACAAAGGCCCTCAGATTCTCCAAAATCCTAATTCCACTTCTGATTCAGAGAAAGAGTAAAAGTGTTAGGCAGATTTTAATGCATCTCGTTGTTGTTGTTTTTCTAGGATTTCCTACTATTCACCCTTGCCCACTGTGCCAAGAAAACAGATCCTTATAGTAATAATTATAGATGCAGACACAGAAATTCCCTTCCTTCAAGGGTGTCCTCCCTTGGTGTCTTGGAATGCCCTTTCTGCCCCATATCCCCATCTCTCCCGCACCTCTTCCAGGTTGTCATTCGCATGTCACTTCCTCTATACCGTCTTCCCTGGCACTGTCTAAAACTAAACCCTGTGGCCCTCTCCTCTGACCTCAGGCCCTGACTCTTACCATCCCCTCTTCTGGAACTTTCTTCCTCTGGATAGCTGCATGAGTCTCAGCTTTGTTTCAAGGGGTCACATCACAGGGAAACCATTGTGGACCTGCTATGGTCCCACCCTGGCCTCCACCCTGGGTGCCCTTATCTTACTGTTATTTTCCTCATTGTGCTCATCACCTCCTGACATAATATAGATTTATTTCTTTGTTTGCCCTCTTTCTTCTCCTCCTAGAATGTAAGCTCCATGAGAGGAGGTACTTCATTTTGCTCATTGATCTAACACTATTGCCTAAAAACTGCCTGGCATGCATTGGGTGTTACATAAATGTTTGTTGAATGAAATATGCTGTTTGGCTTGTTTCAATGAAATGAAAAGGATAGATCATGATGAAGCACGCAAGATATTGTACCTTCATCTAAATTTTTAACTCTGTTTCTATCTTCACCCCTGCTTTGAACAAACTGCCACAAGATGTATCTGTTCAAGTGTCTAAACCACTTTCTTATTGAACTTCTTATTTTTATTTGAGAAGTTGTGGGTTTACAAAACAATCCTGCATACCACACAGGATTCCCACACATCACCCCACCACCAACATCTTACATTTTTGTGACACATTTGTTACAACTGATGAAAGAACATCATCATAATATTACTGCTATCTATAGTTCATAGCTTATATTTGGTGTATTTTTCCCACAAACCATCATATAATTAACACCATGTATTAGTATTGTATATTTGTTGTAGTTCTTGAGAAAATGATCTTATATTTGTACTGTTAACCATAGTCCATCATTTACTGCATTTGCTGTATTATATGGCCCCCTCTTTTGTACAATCCATCCAAAGTGCACCCTCAGTGGCTCTCAGGTCCATCACAGAGTTGTGCTGTCAACAGTTCAGTCCATTTCAGAACATTTTCAATTACTGCAAAAGGAAAAATCCCATATGCCCTTATACACCCCTATTACTGACCTTTAGCGTTGATTGATTGGGTTCCTTTTTGGCAAATTGATCCTTAAATCTCAGTCCTAATACTGCGTTCAGATGCAAGATACTACTCTTCAGAGTACTAGTACTTTTCTTATATTGAATATACTCATGGAGTACCAATGCTCTTCAATTGCCATGAATTCCTATAAGACAGAGACTTTGTTTCCCAAAATCTGTTCTACAAAGCATTAGTGCTGAGGGCTTCTATGGGTTTTGGTATAAAAAGGAGCCATGAAAATTTTAGGAAATGCTAGATCAAGGTAAAGTATTTTTAATTGTATACTACTCAGTTTCTTAACTTGGCAAGGTATCATGTAAGAATATACTTATGGAGCCACTCTAATTTCTACTGTTCCTTAGAACACACAATTGCTGCCTTGAGGCAAAAGATGAGAAAATCAGCAGTTTGAAGTAAGAGTGGGGACTCAAATTCTCCTGTCCAACATACTCTCCTATACACCCTATGATTCCAAACAGAAACACCCTGAGGAGCTCAAGGAAAGCGTCTTCTTGTTCCATTCATTTATTTAATAATTATTGAAAGCTACTCTGTATTTAATTCATTCCATAAGTAAACATGTATGTATCAGGCACTGTTCTAGATATTAGGGAGAGAACAATGAGCAAAAGACACAAAAATACCTGCTTGCATGGTGCTTACAATCTAATGGGACAAATGCATAAGCAAGATATACATGGGAAATATAATATGTGAGGTCATGGTACCTGCTAAAGAGAAAATGAATCAGTGAAGGGAAATAGGGTGTGTGTGTGTGCATGTGTATGTATATGTGCGTTTATGCATGTGTGCACGGTGTGCGAAGGGGAGGGGGGAGGGGGTCGCAGTTTTAGATACTGTGCTGGGAAAACCTCAAAGAGAAGGAGACATTTCCATGAAGACCTGAAGGAGGAGTGGGAGGAGGTGGGGTGGTTGGTAGAGCATTTCAACCAGAGTGAGCTCCTGAAGCCAGACCATGCTGACATGTTTAAGAGGCAGCTAGGAGGTAAGTGGCTGAAGTGAAGCAAGGGAGGAATATCATAGGAAAAAGAAGTCAGAGAGCTAAGAGAGGGCAGGTCATTAGGATCTTGCTGAGCATTATAAGGAATTGGGTCTTTAATCTACGTGAGGCGATGTCTCAGTTGGCCACAGGGCTGCTGATGCAACATACCAGAAATGGTTGGCTTTTGTAATGGGAATTTTATTTAAGGTAAAAGCTTACAGTTCCAAGACTGTGGAATGTCCAAATCAAGGCATCAGCAGAGATGCTTTCTCACCAGAATAAGCTACTGGTGATCCTGGTGCCCTGCCATGTAGAGAAGCAAGATGGAGGCATTTCTGCAAAAGTTCCTGCCTTCCCCTCTGGGCTCACCATCTCCCAGAGTCAAGCTGTAGGTGATTAGTCATAGCGCTTTTCTCTTTCTGGGTCTCCTCTCTCAGTCTTGGCTGCTCCACTTTCTTCCCGAGGTAAGGCATATGATTCATCTCTTCAACCTTGAGCAGCTCTGAGGAATCAGCTTTTTGGGACTTCGTGCTTAAACTTTGGCTGATAGAGACCATCGATCTCTATCACATGGCAAGGTCAAAAACGGTGGCTTCCTTTCTTTGTGTTTCACTTTCTCCATGTGTCTCTGTTTTTATCAGATCCAGCAAAAGGGCAGAGTCCCAGCCTGAGTCACACCTCACTGACATAGCCCAATCAAAAGGGTGCCAAACTGAATGGATTGGTTTGAGAATATAATCTTTTTCTTTGTGGGATTCATAAAAGAACCTCAAACTGTCATAGATTGGGTGTGGTTGAAAGGTTTAAGCAAAGAAATACCAGAATCTGATTTTTATTTTGCCAGAATGACTCTGACTGCTATATTAAGAACCCACACAAATAAAAAGTAAAAAGAAGATAAAAAGAAGAACCCACTCAAGGGGACAAAGACAGAAACAGGGAGAACTTGGGGGCTATTATAATCAGCCCAGTGAGGGGCTCACAACAGGTGGGCCAAAGTGGCAAGAACGCAGGCCCAGAGCATGGAGGGACACTGATATATTGTGATGGTAGCACTAGTGGGACATGATGATGGTGTGGATATTGGAGTACAAGAGATACGGAAGTCAAGAAAAACACCCAGAATTTGGGTCAGAGAAACCAGAAGAATGAAATTACGATTTATGGATATAGGAAGACCAAATGAGGACAAGTCTTTGGAGGGAAAGATAAGAAATTCAGAAGCTCAATTTTGGGCATGTTAACTTGAAGATATAATTCAAATACAAATGTCAAATAGGATAATGGATAAATGATCTTAGAGTTTTGGGAAAATGTCCAGATTGTTAATGTAAATTTAGTAGTCCAGAACACATAAATGATATGTAAAGCCACAAGGTCAGATAAGATTATCAGAAGAATGAAAGTTGATGAGTAAGAGTAGAGGTCAAAGTATGGTCCTTTAGACACTTGCAGACCTAGAAGTAGGGAGATGGGGAGAGGAAAGGTACTGTAAAAATAGCAAATGTTTACATACTAATAATATGAAGTTCTTTAAAAAATGTTTCAGACAATGATAGGTTGTCTCAGAATTACCAAAGGAACAAATATACTCTTTAGTGGTGCTTCTTTTGAAGAATTTTATCATCTCTCATAGGTGTCTTTCTGTTTCTGTTGTACCCATGAGTCTACTATTCCTCTACTAATTGGCATCAACCGGAATGAAAATGAAAGACTAATTAATAAACAGTATTTGGGTTGTCAAAATTTGATTCACATACAGCTATTCAGGGATACATGTTATATACAGTAGAATATACCAACAAAATATCGTCATTCTTTTTCTTCCTTTAGAGAGGAAATATCATACTTTACCAAGCAAGAGATAAATTTCATTATCAAAATTTAAATATCTGAGTTTTTAGTTGCAGAATACTTAGCCCTTACAGGTACCACATAATTTTCTTTCAATCCTAAGTAATAAAGTAGTTTCTCTAAAATTAACTAGTATGTTAGTTTGTCTTTTGTGGACCCCAGAAAATTACATTCTTAAATTGAACCTAATGTGAATCTTTGATTCAATTAGATCAGTTAAGGGCCATTTATTAGATTGCTCCAGTAGGTCATAGCCCAGGATGGATCTTAATCCTCTTACTAGAATCCTTTATAAATGGAGAAATTAAAAACCACCGACATAGGAAAAAACCCACAGAGACAACGAAGAGCCTACTAAGCAGAGAGGACACGAGAGAGGCAAGAAGCTGAAGGCAGCGTGGACTGGAGTGGAAGGCAGAGGCCTGCAGAGCCACCCTTGTGCCCTGCCTCATGGCAGGAGTCCAGGATCGCCAGCAGCCAACCTGTGGGTAGAAAGCTTCACCAAACACCCTGATTTGGACATTTTTCTCAGCTTTGCAACTTTACGTTTATAAGTTAATAAATACCATTGTAATAGCCAACCCTTTTCTGGTATATCACATTGGCAGCTTTGTTAGTCAGCCAAAGGGATGCTGATGCAAAATACCACAAATCTGTTGGCTTTTATAAAGAGTATTTATTTGAGGTAGAAGCTTACAGTCACAAGGCCATAGAGCGTAAGTTACTTCCCTCACGATAGTCTGTTCCCACATGTCAGAGCAAAATGGCTGCTGGTCTCTGTGAGGGTTCAGCCCTCCTCTTCCTCCTCAGACTTTGTAGTCCCAGCTCCTTCCTTTCCTCAGCTGTAGGTTAGCATAAGTCTTGGCTCTCTCCCTGGGGCTCATTTCTTTATAGGCTTTCTCTATAGTTCAGGGCCCTGTACTCTTCAGTTGCAAACCATCAGGCAAATGGCTTGGCTCTCTCCCCATGGTTCCAGCATCCAAAACCAAACTCTCTGTGTTCTCTTTCTCAGTGTAGAAGGAGAACTTTCCTCTTTTTGATTGAGCATCTGTTTATAAAATCCACAGCTATAGGCTAGTTGTAGGCAGGGACTCAAACCCTAATGATGTGGTCAAATAAAAGCCCTAAACTTGATTTAAGAAAGTAAAAGTGAGACCTCTGAGTCTAATACAATCTAATGCACCCAGAGGAACAGACTAGCTTACAACCACAATCCAATATCTATTTTTGGAATTCATAAACAATACCAGACTGCCACAGCAACCTCCAACAAACCAAAATACTGTGATCCTAAAAATTACTGATAATATAAAATGTATTAAAGCAAATAACAATTATTTATTTGAGAGCTGTAAAAATATGACAAAAACTTTATGCCTAGAAAAATTATGATTTGTGATTGAGATAGTTTGAAGAATTAACAAAACTTATAATGTCCTTATTCAACTCACATAACAAACAGCTATCAGTTTAAATCTGTATGTTCACAAAGCAACTTAGTATCATTTCATTTTCTCTTCAAACTAAATTTGTGAGGAAGATATTACTACTAATTTTACTTTTTAGTGACAACTGGAAGAAGAGGAATCAATTTACCGTATAATATCCCAAAAATTTAATTCTGTGAAAGAGCTAAAGACAAACTCTACTTCAGGAATGCCAAAATGTAAAACATTAAGTTCCATAACAACTTAGACAAGGCAAAACCACTTGGGAAGGAAATATGGAAACACATCAGAATTATCCACAAAATTGTCAACTCCCCGCTAAAAATACCTTTATTTTCATTGAAGTGTTTTAGTCTTTCACTTTGATAGTTGTTTCTTTTATCCTTGAGGCTTTTGCAAGTGAACACTCGCCCCTCCCATAGCCAACCATGAGTGGCATAAGAAACATGGAGATTCCGTATCCTTCAGGGAGGTAGGGAGAATCAGACTTGACTCACTTGTTTCAGTGATTAAAGCAGAAAACCAATGAGTCAGAGCAAAGAAACTTAACGGGATAAGTGGGTTTAGGTTGCAGAGGAGAAAGCCAACCTGTGAAATTTTGAAAAACGCCACATTTGTCTTCTGAGAAGGAGGCATGCCCAGATCAAAAAGGATGATTTCATGTTTCATAGGACAAATCTCTTTTGTTTCCAGGACAATATATCCCATAGCATTTGATCATTTGTTCAGCTTCAGAAAATACCACCTGTATTTCTGAAACAGAACTCCCTTCATTTTTAGCCTCCTGTCGCAGCTTCTCATTCATCCCAGTTAGGCTCACCAGACTTAGCAAATAACACTACAGGATACCCAGTTAAATTCATATCTCAGATAAACAATAAATAATTTTAGTATAAGTATGTCCCGAATATTGCATTGGACATACCTATATAAACAACAATTTGCTCTCAGCAGTTATAGCCAACACCTATTCTCCAGTTCTTCAGACTTGTCCAGGACAACTAAGAAAATGATGATGATGGACAACTCCCATCCCAAAAAACAAAGAGTATGTACAACTGCAAGCAAAACAGTTCCTTCCACCTGCCCCATAATACCCAAGCTCCCTCTCAATCTGAAGCAGTGTGGACACTATCCCAAATTCTTCAAGACTGAGGAATGAACAAATATAAGAGGGAAGTGCAGCCACGAACCAAAGTAGATTTATTGTGATAGTAGGTATTACTCATGTAGTAACGGAAGAACTTGTAACACTGATATAAAGATAGTGGTTACCAGAGGTTCTGAGAGGAGGGGGAGAGAAGAATAGGTGGAACACAGGGAATTTTTAGGGCATTGGAATTGTTTTGCCTGATACTGCAATGATGGATACAGGCTATTAAACATTTGTCACAACCCATAAAACGTCTGTCAAAATCATTATGGATTGCAAAGTATAATCCATAATGTAAAACTACAGACCTTGATTAGTAGCAAGGATTCAATATTGGTTAATCAATTGTAACAAATGTACCACACTAGTGTAAGATGTTATTAATGGGGGAAACGATGGGAAGGGGAGCAGGAGAGGTGGGTTATATGGGAATCCCCTATACTTTCAAAGAAAGTTTTCTGTAATCTAAAACTTCCCTAAAAATAAAGTTTATTAATGTTTTTTTAAAGATTTGCTATTTATCTGAAATTCAAATATAACTAGCAGTCCTAGATTTTATTGGCAACTCTAATTCTTAAGTAACCAGAAAGGAATCTCCAGTTTAGGAAATTCTAATTCCCCTACTCGTTGAAGGCACCATGAAAAAGCTCACCAGCCTGGCATTCTATTTATCTGAAAAGCCTATCTGACAAATCTATTGATGAATTAGAATACCTTCTTACAAAAGACTTTTCCTTTTACCTCATCCTGCTGTCACAAAAGAAAAACATAGTTACCTGACCCTTCAAATACTTGCCTCCTTGATTACAGTGGATTTCAATTCTGGGGATTCAGGAACCCTGAGGGATGGGACGCGGTTCCCCAAGAGGCATAGTGGGAAAGTCGTCTCCTCCACCGAAACAGTATCAAAAGAATTGCCATTTCTAGGTGGACTCAGAAGCATTCACCTTGGGGAACAATTACCATTACCTCTATCAGCATGAGAAGGTTTAATTTCTTATTATCTTAATTTTATACATGATAAAAATAGGCATCACTCTTGAAATCAATATTTGAGATCCCACTGTCTTACCACAACTTCCTCTTCTTCCACAGACTCACTCAGTCTGATTTCAGTTCTCCTAATGGCTACTCTGTTAACTTTCAAAAATATCTTTTTTTTCCTTCTGTACCTGTTTTTTTATTAGAAAAATTGCAGGTTTACAGAAAAATCCTACAGAAAATAGAGTTCTCCTATATCCTCTTTATTATTAACACCTTGCATCAGTGAGATACATTTGTTACGATTCACGAAAGCACATTTTAATAATTGTACTATTAAGTATAGGCCATGCTTTACATTAGGGTTCCCTGTTCGTATTGTACAGCCCTATGCTTTTTTGTATATTTTATTCTAGTAACAGATATGCAACCTAAAACATCTTTAAGCTTACATTTCCTGATTTGTCAGTGTTATTAACAGATTATTTCTGATATGTATATGTATTTACACATACTTCTAATAAATTCTCCATGTTTATTTACATACATATGTGTGTGTACATTTTTAAAACCTACATAGTGTTTTTTCTGTGTGGATATTTTTGACCTACATAAATAATCTTGTGAGTTAAGCCCCATTCTGTTTCTTACTCTTTTTTATTCAGCAATATGTTCTTAGATTTAGCCACTGCTATGTGTAAATCTTAGATCATTGTTTCTGATTGCTGCACGTGTGTGCCCCAATCTGACCTTTCCATCCTTCAGTAAAGTGTGACCCAGGGTGGCTCTTAATCCTCTTACTGGAGTCCATTATAAATCAGAGAATGAAATTCAGATGAAGAGAAAGAGAACCACAGAAGCAGGAAGCTGAAAGCAAGGAACCTAGAGGAAGAGGGAGAGCCCAGCAGGCACCACCAAATGCCTTGTCGTGTGACAGGAGTCCAGGATTGCCAGCAACCTGTCTTTGGGAAGATTTGGAGATTTTTCATCCCTTGAACTATAAACTAGTAGGTCAATAAATCCCCATTGTAAAAACCAACTCATTTCTGCTTTACTGCAGCCTAGCAGACTGAAACAGCCACCTAAGTTACCTCTAACTCCTTGATACCACAAACTAGTATGCCACAAACATTTCTGCACACAGCTCTTCATGAACTTGGACCAAATTTTTGCTAAAAGCTTTAACTGGAAATTAGCTTCCTGGGTCATAGAAACACAGATATTCTTAATTTTATTACTTTGCTGTCAGGTTGCCATCCAGATGGCTGGGCCAGTTGGAGCTGTTAAACCAGTGTTAGAGGAGTTCTCATTACTTTCATCTTCGTCAGCATTTAATATCAGTCAGTTCTCTAATTTTTGTCATCCATAGTGGTATAAAGATATATCTCACTCTTCTTATGGCTTGCATTCCTCAATTACAAGGTAGGCTGAACATTTCTTCCTAAGTTAATTTGCCATTCTGCTTTCTCTCTCTGCTAAATGCCCATTCACTCCCTTTGCTCATGTATCTATTGGGTCTGCACATTTTTCTTTCTGACTTCTGATAGTCTAGATATCAGTTACATATTGGCACTGGACATTGCAAATATTTTTATCTAGTCCATCATCTATCCTATAATTTTGTTGTTGATGCCCTTCACAGAGCAGAAATCTTTAAATTTGATAAAGTAAAATCCCTCTGTTTTTTCACTTACAGTTTGTACTTTGACCTCTTTTTAAGGAAATTTTTTCTACTTGAAAGTCACAAGGATATTTGCTACATTTTCTTCTTTGAGTTATACTTTTAACTTTCACACATGAAATGGGATTTAACTTTGTTTCTCTCCCTATACTGAGCCAATTTTCCCAGTACTTCAACAAATAAAACACTCTTCCCACCAATGTGTGTTGTCTCTGCTACCATACAAGTTTCCCTCAAATGTTTTTTTTTTTGTCTGCTATGCTGTAGTTTATATTGCTTCCTGAGACCCACAGCATAGCTCCATAAGATGTCATGTTCCATATATCCTTGCTCTGTTTTTTCAAAGTTGTCTAACCTTTTGGTGCACCCTTATCCTTTCATATAAATTTTAGAATCAGTTTATCAGAAGTCCACAAACATCTACTGGGATTTCAATCGAAACTGACTTGAAAACATAGACGAGTATGAGAGAATGGACATTTTCATCATTCTCATTTATCCTATCCATGAGCATGCTACAAATCTCCTTTGTTCAGATCTTTTAAAAAGGTTTGTTTGAATTGTTTCTCTCTAAAGGTCAGGTTCATTCTTGGTTAGGTTTTTTAAGAAACCTTGTAATTTTATTATTTTCATTGATTTTTCAATTATTTTTCTAAATGATTAATAGTGTGTGTGTGTGTGATGGTTATTAATTTTTTGTATGTTCACTTATAACTGAAGATGTGGCTGAATTTTTTCTTTTTTTTTTCTAGGTAGATCAGATTAGTAGCAAATAATAACAATTCTCTCACTTCCTTCAATCCTTTTATATATTACTTATTTTCTCTTATCTTGGCCAAGGTTTCTGGCAAATTACTAAATGGTAGCAGTAGTAATAAAAAGAAGAAGGAAGAGGAAGAAGAGGAAAGGGAGAAGGAAAAGGAGAAAGAAGAGGAGTGCTTGCTGTCACTGTTTTATTTATATTACCCATTTAGCCTTCCAAACCTTATGACATAAGTACATTTGTTATGCCCATTCTAAAGCTGAAGAAGTTGAGGTGCGGAGTTAAGTAACTTGTCCCAGTTTTACAGCTAGCGATAGTGGAGCCCAAGGCTTGAGCCTCAGCTATCTGGCTGAAAAACCCTTGTTTTAAATAAGTCCTCTCTCTAAAGATAGAAGACCTTGTTATTATGCTACCATTTTAGTTTCCTAGGCTGTTGAAGACAGATACCATGAAATAGATTGACTTAAACAATGGGGCTTGATTAGCTTACAGTTTGAGGCCAAAAAACTGTACAAATCAAGCTATCATCAAGGTAATGCTTTCTTTCCAAAGACTGGTTGCCAGCAATCTCTGACTCTTCTGCTACATGGCAAGGTACATGACACCATTTGCTGGTTTTCCCTTCTCTCTAGGTTTTGTTGCTTCCAGCTTCTTTCTTCTGCGGTTTTCTCTCTGTGTGTATTAATTCCATTTATAAAGAACTCTGGTAAGAGGATTAAGTCCCATCCTGAATGAGGTGGTTCACATCTTAACTGAAATAACCTCATCAAAGTGTCCTACCTACAATAAGTATACAGCCACAGGAACGGATTAAATTTAAGAACATATCTTTCTGGGGTACATACAGTTTCAAACCACCACAGCTACCAACTTTCAGGAGTACTTAAAGTTCCCTTAACCAGGATGATCTATTATGTATTTCAGTGTTTCTTTATATAGTATTTTTTATCTTGTCTTCTAAACTATCACTTATTCATGTGTTGGTTTTCTTTTGCTTTCATCATTCAATTTGTTTCCAATTATTTTTCTAATTTTTATTATTTTCATGTTATTCTGTTTAACACTTACATGTCTGTCCTCTATGACCACAACTTCATTTTCAGAAGCATCTTTAAAAAAATTGTAAGCAGGAGAATTTAAGTTTTACTTCTCAGGTCTACTTATTTTCTGAACTCTGCTGGCTAATTTACATGCTCTTTACTTTTTAACATCTCTTGTTAAGGTCAACCTTACTTCAATTACACATACACAAATGACAGAGAAGTGTCCAGCAGTTTCTTTCAAATGTTCTCTGTTATGTAAACTTTTAGATTTCTTTCTTTGAGTATCTAAGTCCCAGGCAAGGTTTTTTGTTGTCTGACTGTTATTCATATTTATGAGATCCATTCCTCCTAAGCAAGCTATCTACTTTGAAAAAAGATACCATGGAGATTGTTAAAAGGAATGAATTTAAGCCACAAGAAGCTTCAGTTCAGAAATTTTCTAGCAAAGCTGAGACCTACTCAGAGTTCTTAAATTTCCTAGATTTCACCCTTATGGCTGAAAAGGGGGATAGCTTGTCACCCCATAAATCCCCATATGTTGAGATTCGATGCTGATGTAAGCCTTATACAAACGGTGAATGTACGTGTGTGCTGTGAACAGCACCTGCAAAGCAAAGCGGTCCCTCACAATCGCTCCCTTGTAAAGATGATAGGTGTTTGGACCCATTGCCTCCACCTGACTCCTCCCCTGTGGGTACCCATTGGGTCAGGAGTCCTGCAGACATTCAGCAGCCCCCCCGACCACACGGTCAATTGGAAGGATCATGAATTGGTGCCATGAAAATGTTGCCACCTGCTGCTGGAGACTGTACCATGACATGATATTTCAGAAATAGGCTTGGGGAGCACATGTAGCTGGAGGGGTTGAGCATCTGCTTCCCACACAGCGGTCCCAGGATCAATGGCCCATACCTCCTTAAAAAGAGAAGGAAAGAGGCTTCCACTCTGTGGAATGTTTTTCCTTCATGCCATCCAAATGTTATTGTATTTGGCAAATATTTTCATCACTTATGATTCTAGGTTATGAAAAAAGAAAATTTTCAGCAGTACAAATGCCTTTTCTCTGCTGCTTTTAACCAAGCAGCTCTAAGAAGCCACCAATCCACCTACTTCTCTCCATGTCACTGCACTCACCAGAGTGTAAACCACCAAAAACACCAGAGGAAAAGTCCTTTCCAGGGGATGTTCAGCAGCTCCCCACCCAAGCTGATCTGCATTTGTGCAGAATGGTCTCTTCCACCCTCCCCCCACCCCAATACTAGAGCTATCTCTAGGGAGAAAGCTGTCTCCACCCTCCCACCCCCACCCTGCTGTTTTTGCTGTCTGTGTCCATTCGCTGTGGGATCTTCTGTAGCTATTTCTCTTTTTGTCTTCTCGTTTTCTCTCCTTTAGGATTCACCAGGATTGGAAACTGGGGACACAAAACCCATGTTTTACACTCGCGCTTAGAGAGGTCAGCCTGGCCTTGCTCTTAAGGTAATCCAAGCTCACCACGTGGCTGCGAAGCCTCCCTTGGTAAGTCTCCGCCCACCGGTCACCTCCTCCCTTCAGCCTGCGGGTCTCTCTCCCAAGGCCCTAAGGGCTCCCAGGCTCTTGCGTCAGTCTTCCCGGCACACAGCGCCCTGCTCCTTGGAGTGCGCTCAAGGCTTGGCCTCTGAAGGCGCTAGAGCGCTTCATTGCGCTGGGGGAATGGGGCTGTTCTTGAAAGGCAGGGCCCGAGAAAGACTGCAGGTCCTCCATCCTTGGCACTTCTGCAACCTCGGAGCCTGCCGAAAGGAGAGACCACACGTGAGGCCTAAGAAATGGGCAAACATTTATCAGGGAAGGAATGCGCCAGGCAGACAAATAAGACAGGATTATTTTCCTCGAGGAGCTCACATTCTAGTCTTACAAAATAGAGTTTATGTATTATATCTGATTTTTAAAAACTGAGGGAAAGATAAGCATTTTCTTTTTCTAGCAATTTCATACGACATGTATCATAGGAGACCAGTAATACATACTTTCAGTGGGAAAGCTAAATAAATAAACTCAGTACATCTGAATAAGAAGTTAATATATCAATACACAATATACTTGAAAAAAATCATGACCTAAGATTCTCTAACCACTATATGAAGTCTGCATTCTGCAGTGAAGATTCAAAATTCTTTGTGACTTTGTTTTGTCCCAGATTTCTTTCCTATCACACCTAGAAGCAGAGCAATATAATGCAATTAGTTTGTCATACTTGAGCGTTCTATTGTTTCCAAATTAGACTTAAGGCAGATTTTTGGTGGCTAAGAATCCAGAAATTCACATTCCATCCCAGAGCTTATTGTTTCTGTGTTTTAAAAACTAAGACTAAAAAAAAAACTAAAGTCAACCACACCTGAAAATGGTCTCAGTAGATGCTCTCCTATAGTCCTAATAAAAACACTAATTAAATTTCATGCCACCACTATCGTCTGAGGTGCGCCAGGAATGGTGGGCTCTACTTCTTGATAACTTGTTGAGACCCTTCTTTGGACTCTGAGTATGGGCCAGTCCTTGAAAAAAAAAAGACTCCAAATGTCTGGTTTCAAGAACATCTATTTAAGATGATGTGGCCCTGTCACTGTTGCTCTCAATTTTCCATAAAAATAACTATGAAAAAAGTACAAAAAGATGAAAAATTATACTGTGCCCAAAACCTGGTGCCAGAATTTTAGTTTCACTAAAAAGACTTTCCATTAAAGACTTTGCCACCAAAAGCAAGATTGATGAAAATGAGCGTACAGTACACACATACACAACACAAACAATGGTTGCTGGAAAGAATAATCAAAAGTGTATTGGGAGATCCTTTCCACCCAGGCCCACACCATTTAAGCTAACTAGATTTATGGTAAAGAAAAAGAGAATCTTCTTCTCTACACTTCTATATAGGAAAAAAATATTACAAAGAAATACCCACTTCGTTTTCAAAGGAAAGAGTTACAACCCCAAGAGAATTTCAATTAGTTGTGTTATTTCTCATGTGTGACACTAATAAAATAAATTTCTTAAAAACACTTGGAACTCAGCAATTCCACTCTTTAGGAATACACCCAAGAGAAATGAAAACATGCATGTGTAAAACACTTGTACACGAAAGATGATAGCAGCTATATTCAAATAGCCAAAAAGTGGAAGCAACCTAAATGTCCATCAACGAATGAATGGAAAACAAAATGTGGTCAATCCATACAATGGAATATTATTCAGCCATACAAAGAATGAAGTACTGATATATACTATGACATGCTTTTATCTGGAAAACATTATGCTAAGTGAAAGAAGCCAGATACAAAAATCTTATATAGTGTATAGTTCCATTTATTTGAAATGTCCAGATTAGGCAAGTCTATAGAGATGGAAAGTAAATTAGTGTTTTTCAGGGACTGGGACAAGGGGCAATGGGGAGTGATGGCTAAGATTATGGGGCTTCTTTTGGGGGTGATGGAAATTATCTGGGATTAGATGATGGTGACGGCTGTACAATGTCATGAATATACTAAAAACCACTGCGTCGTACACTTTAAGAGGGTGAATTTTATGGTATGTGAAATATATCTCCATAAGAAAAAAAGAAAGTGCTTAGAAAATATACCCCTGACATGTTCTTCTTGAAAAAAAAAATTATTTGGAATTATATTCCAGTGAATTAAGATACAAATCAAATATAAGAATGGAGAATTTATAATATTAAAAATGTAGTCATTTGAGTCCTTTGAGATGAGGCACTAATGGCTGTACTTTGTAAGCACCTAAGACTTCCTCCTCTGCTGCCCTCTACCAACGCTTCTGCCATTTTATATAAAATCTGCTCCTTGCTACCACTACAAGTATTAAAACCTGTAAGAAAGGTCTCTCGACAGACCAGCTAGGATTTTGATAAGAAAAACAATGAGATTAGGTACCTCTTTTTAAACATACATGTTAAGGAGTTGATGTTCCTTTATGATCGATAGCATACCATAGAGAGCAGGAAGGTGGCAAGTAGGAACTTGGTTCTCCAAGTGGGATTTGCCTACATTGTTACAAAGACCACTAGTGGGATAATAAAGCCATTGTTCCACCCAGATGCCTATTAATCTCCAGTAGGAAAAAAAGAGAGGAACTCTCAACAAGAGAAAGTATAAAAAGAATCAAATAGAGTGGAGTGAGTGTAGCTCAGTGGTTGAGCATATGTCTCACATGTACAAGATCTTGAGTTTAATCCCTGGTTCCTCCTAAAATTTTTTTTAAAAAACCAAATGGAAATTCTAGAAGTTTTCAATTCTGAAATTTAAAAATTACTGAATGAGCTTTAACAGAAAAATGGAGAAGACAGAGAAAAAAGTCAACTAACTTGAAAACTGAGCAATAGAAATGATCCAATCTGAAAAAAAGAGAAAAAAGTGAAAAAAAATAATAGAGCTTCAGAGGCCAATGAGGCAATATCAAGAAGTCTAATATACTATAATTGTATACCATATCATTTCAGGAGAGGAATGAGAATGGGGCAGAACATATTTGAAGAGATAATTTCTCAATTTGTTGAAATATGAATTTACATGTTCAAGAAGTGCATCCCAAATTGGATAGAAATAAATAAAATCATGACTGGGCACATATAGCCAAATTGTTGAAATCCAAAGATAAAGAGAACATCTTGAAAGTGGCCAAGGAAAAATGATACATTAAAGACAGGGGAACAAGGGAGTGAGTGTGGCTGAGTGGTTGAGTGCCTGCTTAGAACAATGTTGGAATGATCACTGACCTCTCATCAGAAGCCAAATGTAATAGCTGGGAACTGTTTGTACCCCTAGAAACTCATGCTCTTAGACCTAATCCATACCTGTGGATGTGACTCTATTGTAAATAGGACATAAGGTTACTTCAGTTACTTCAGTTGGCCCAAGGTGGATCTTACTGGAGTCCTTAATAAGCAGGACAGCTATGGAGAGATAGATAGAAAGCCACAGAAGTCCAGAAGCTGAAAGCAATAACACCTGGAAGAGAAGGGAGAGACCAGCTGACTCCACCATATGCCTTCCCATGTGGCAAGAGGAGTCAAAGATCACCGGCCACTGGTCCTCAGGAAGAAAGCATTGCATTGATGATGCCTTGGTTTGAACATTCTCATGGTCACAAACTGTAAGTTATTAAGTTCCCATTGTTTAAAGTCAACCAGCCTATATTATGGTATCTGCTTTCAGTAGCCTAGCAAACTAAAACAATGCAAAGTCAAAAAAAAAAAAAGAAAGAAAGAAAACGTCTTTAAACTAAGGAAAGAAAAACTGTCAAATGAAGGAAAATGTCCTCCCAAATGAAGGTAAACGTCTTAGTTTGCCAAGGCTGCTGTGGCAAGTATGGCACAATGAGTTGGCTTGAACAACAGGAATTTACCATCTCACGGTTTGGGAGGCTTTAAGGTCAGCTTGAGGTGTTGGCAGGGCTTGCTTTCCCCACAGCCTGTAGCGTCCCAGCACTCCTCTGTTACATGGTGATCTCTCTCTCCCTTACGTCTGTTTCTACTGCTTCTGGCTTTTTCTAATTGACTGCCTCTGAATTTCCTCTGCCGAGAAGGACTCAAATCACGTCGATTAGGGCCCATCCTGATTCACCTTAATAAATAATAATATCTTTAGAGTTCTCATTCTAAGTAGGTTGTGAAAAGTTTAGAAAGTACATTTTAATCCCTAGAACAACTACTTTAAAATTATGTAAATTGGCAGAGATTAAAAAGCATACTAGAATTTAATTTATTTAATTCTTTCAATAATTTAAATGAAATTCTAATAAATATTTGAAAGTTCCAAAGAAGACAAGGAGGGAAAAAGGAATAAAAATAAAGGGTACACATAGACAAGAAATAATATGTATAGAGACATGATTATAATTACATTTAAAGATGTAACAAACATCTCAATTAAAAGGCAGAAATTGTCAGAATAAACCAAAAAGAAAACATGACACCACCAAATGCTTTCTCAAGAGACACACTTGAAATATAAAGACCCAGGTAGTTCAATGTGAACAGATAGTATTGGGGATTGAATCATGGGCCCTACCAAAGACTTATTCAAATCTTAATCTGCATTCCTATGGGTGTGAAACCATTTGTGTATAGGATCTTTCAAAGATGTTATTTTTAGTTAAAGTGTTGCCAAATTGAATCAGAATGACTGGAGGCCTTATAAAAAGGAAATCTGGATCCTGTCAGACAGAAGAAGTCAAAAGTCAACAAAAACCAAAAGTCAGAAGAAACCATAGAGGAGAGACAGATTGCCATGTGACAGAGGACAGCCATCACCAGAATCCTACGAAAATGGGGGAGCACAGCTTTGTTGACATGTTGATTTCAGACTTCTACCTTTCAAAACCATGAAGCAATAAATGTTTGTTGTTTAGGCAATCCATTGTGTGATATCTGTCATAGCAGCTCCTGCAAACTAAGACAGATTGCAGAAGATATACTATGCAAATAGTCAATTAAAAGAAGGTTAGAGTGACTACGCTAATATTAGATTAATTAACCTTCAAGAAAAAGATATTAACAGAAATAAAGTGGGACATTTCATAATGAAAAAAGGGAAATTCATTAAGAAGACATAAAAATCATGAATGTGTATGCTCTTAAAGCACAGTGTAAAAATACATGAAGCAAAAATTGACAGAATTAAAAGGAAATATACACAATTCCACAGCCAGAGTAAAATATTTTAACTGTTCTCCCACGCATTGATAGAACAACCAGACAAAATATTAAATAAGTAAGCATAGAGATGATCTGAATATTATCAACCATCTTTCCCTGATTTATATTTAAAGCACATCTGTAGAATATAAATTATTTTCAAATGCACGTTACATAAAAAATAAAGGCAATTCCCATATGTCCCATTCTTTACACTTCCCACACTTTCCCACATCAATAACATTCCTCAGTAGTGTGGTACATTTGTTACAATTGCTGAACACATATTGAAGCACTGCTACTAATTATGGATTACAGTTTACATTATAGCACTACAAGCCTCCAGAATGGCTAAAATAAAAAGATCAGTAACAGGAAATGCTGTTAAAGACAAGGAGTAACTGGAACTCTTATACATTGTTGGTGGGAATGTTAAATGGTATGATCACTTTGGAAAATGGACTTGCAGTTTCTAACAAAACTGAGCTTACATCTACTTTATGGATGTAGCAATTTCATTTGTAAGTACTTATCCAAAAGAAATGGAAACAAGCCTGATAAAAGAAGTTTTATTCATAATAACCAAAATCTGGAAACAGTCTAGATGCCCATCAATGAGAGAATGGATAAATAAACTGGTATAAAATGGTGGAGCCATTGTGCAAGACGGTTTGGCAGTTCCTCAGAAAGTTAAGTACAGAATTACAATATGACCCAGCAATCCCACTTCTAGGTATATGCCCAAAAGAATTGAAAGCAGGTATTGGAACAGATACTGGCACCCCAAAGTTCATAGCAGCATTGTTCACAATTGCCAAAAGATGGAAGCAATTCAAGTGTCCATAAACCTATAAATGGGGAGGCGGACTTGGCCCAGTTGTTAAGGCAACCGTCTACCATATGGGAGGTCTGTGGTTCAAACCCTGGGCCTCCTTGACCCGTGTGGAGCTGGCCCATGCGCAGTGCTGATGCGCACAAAGAGTGCCCTGCCACGCAGGGGTGTCCCCAACATAGGGGAGCCCCATGCGCAAGGAGTGCACCCCATAAGGAGAGCTGCCCAGCGCGAAAGAAAGTACGGCCTGCCTAAGAATGGCGCCGCACACACAGAAAGCTGACATCAACAAGATGACGCAATAAAAAGAAACACAGATTTCCATGCCACTGGCAACAACAGAAGCAATTAAAGAAGATGACGCAGCAAATAGACACAAAGAACAGACAACCGGAGCAGTGGGGGGGGGGGGAGGGGAGGAGAGAGAAATAAATAAATAAATCTTTAAAAACAAACAAACAAACAAAAAAACCCTTTGAATGGATATACAAAATGCTGCATACACATGCAATGGGATATTACTCAGCATTTTTTTTTAATTTTTAAGAGACAAGTGATACATACAGCAACTTGGATATATCTCAAAAACATAATGCAGTTTTAAAAAAAAAGGCCATACCAAAGAGCACACTTTGTATGAATCCACGCATATGAATTTCCAGAGCAGGCAAATGTAATCACAACAGGTATACGAGGGAACAACAGAAAAGGGGTATAAGAAACTTTCTGGGGTAGTATTTCAGTTTCCTGGCCCTTTCAAGAAACTACCACGAAATGGGTTGGCTTAAACAATGGGACTGAATTTATTAGCTGGCAGATTTAAGGTTACAAGAAATTCCAAATCTAGGCTTCCTCTTGGGGATGCTTTCTTCCTGAAGACCGGCCCCCTGGGGCTGGCTGCCCTGCCCCTTGTCCCTAGCTTGTCACATGACCACGCACAGGGAAGTCTTGCCTGGTCTCTCCCTTCTCTGCTGGGTCCCTCGGTTTCAGCTTCTGGCTGTTCCCTCGGTGGCTTTCTTTCATCATCCTGCTTCCTGCGGCTTTCCTTCCCTGTCTGAATTTCACTCTGCTTTCATTCATTCTCCAGTAACAGGATTAAGCCCCATCCTGACTGAGGTGGGCCACACCTTAACTGAAGTAGCCTCATCAAAAGGTCCCCTTTACAAGAGGTCACACCCACAGGGATGGATTAAGTTTGAAGAGCATGTTTTTCTGGTGTACACACAACTTCAAACCACCATGGGTAAAAATGAGGTCTGATATCTTTATAGGAATTTGAGTTACAGAAGGGAATACATTTTGTCAAAATCAGCTAATGCACACTTAAGATTTATAGATTTCATTATTTGTTAATTTTACATCAAAAGCGTAATACAATAATGTATAAAATGTAATATATACCATAATATAGTGAATAAGATATGTAATATATCATATTTAATATATTAAAATAACATTATTGTGTAAATTCTCATATTATTCATACTTTATTATAAACAGCTATTGAATTCTAATTAATGATAGGAAGTATTTAGGAAAAGGTGTACAGGCATCTGCAATTTACTTTGATGGGTAGAGTGATAGATATATGATAAGAGTTATAATAGCATAAATGAGAAAGTTATTTTGTAACTATAATAGTTTTCTTCATTAATCTAACTGAGTAGAACTCAGTTTTTACAGTAAAATTCTTTCAACTTGGTTATATACTTGAAATTTTTCAAAGTAAAATATAGATTTTTTTGAGGTACATATTTTCACAGAGATTTATGTATCTGTATGTGTGTATGAATACAAGCATTGAAAAATGTATGTGGGGGTGGGGGTTGGGGGTATATGGGAACATCTTATGTTTTTCATAATGTAACATTCTATGTGATCTATTAACTTTAATTTAAAAAGCTTTATTAAAAATATAAATTAATTAAACTCAATTAAAGAAAGAATGTGCACTTAATTTATGGAGTCCAGTGATAGAAGTGAGATAAAATGGCTGTGGTCATGTTCTGTGTTATAAAACCTCAAACCTTTGAGCATGTATTTGCCCATGTATTGGACGCATAATTGTTTTCTAAAGAAACTTCTAGCTCTGCTTGAAGGCTCTCCCTTATGCCTCTCCACAGGGCGGTCACAGATTGTGTCATATATCTGCTCAAATCTTCTTATTCTTCAGAGAGAATACTTACCTTGCCATAAGCTAACAGTCAAATTTTTCACTCACATCAAATATTTTTTTTCTAGCTGCTGCTGCTAGAAAAAATGATATACAACCATTCATTCATTAAAAGCTACATTTGTCCTTGGATCATACAAGATTATCATGGAACTAAACACTTTTATCAAAATAGTAGATGCAATCTTGATGGGTTCTAGAATGGGCCTTATGCTCTAAACTTACACTGAAGGGCATCACAAGAAACTTGTGCAGGAAATTCATTGTTGTAAATATTGAAAGCCCATCATCATACAGTGCCCTTCAGGAGAACCAGAATAGAAATTTTACTATATCAGGAAAAACTTTACTTATCTTGAATGGCTGGATTACTTTTATATAGATGGTATGAATGTGCCAACTAACTGCTTGGCTACTGTGAAGCTCAGAAGCAAATTGGTAGCAGGCTTTAGAAATGATCCAGCAATTATTAACTTCAGATAAGCATAGTAGAATCATAAAATTTTCCTCTCCTTATTTCCCCTTCCCCATATTACCTATCTGCCATTTTTATTCTAGAGCATATCTTTTATTGTGATGGCTCAGATCCTTTTTTAAATGAGAAATTTATTTTTTAGCTCAAATTAGCCCCTATAGTAGTTTCTCCCATTAATATAAGAGAGATCATGATCTAATTTATTTATCACCAGTGTTAAACAAGGTACATGTCTTTGGTATTATGTTTTATGTTTTAAGAACATAAAAATAATTTCATTAATCCCACTGAAGGAACTAAAATAAATCAAGTAGAGACCTTATTGGAAGGAAGGAGGGAGGGAGGAAGGGATGAAAGGGAAAGAGAAAATATTCCACCAAAGGTTATTCTATAATTCCTATGCAATCAGGAAAGATGTAAAATATTAATAGACTGTCATATTCTGTTGATAACCTGGAATCCAACCAAATAGTAACTTACCTAAGTATCTGGGGAGCCGATGTGGCTCAGTGGTTGAGAACTGGCTTCCCACATAGGTCCCCGGTTCAATCCCCTGCCCTGGCACCTGTAAAAGTGGCTGCATCAGGCAACCTATTAATCTAATATCAGCATAACAAATGAAGAAAGAGTGGATTTAAGGCTGCTCTAACAATGATACCAGTGATCATAAATCATTCGATCTTTGCCAACTCATTTCCTGGATTTTTTTTTCCACAAGGAAAATATGGTCATCCCACACCTCTTCTTCTGTACCATGAATAGAAAAGACAATACATTTTTATCACAAACTTCGAATGTACTATGGAATAGATATTGCACCATCAGTTAAGAAATTAATAAACAAAACTCTTAAGAGATTGTTTGTCATACCAGAAAGTAACAACCATCTTCTACAAATAAAAACACACTCCATTTCACTCATTTAACAATAATGCTTTGACTGTCTATTATTCAGGCCACACTATATATCAGGTTAATTGGAAGAGGAAAATTTTTCTTTAAATATGTAACACCATGTTTCTCCCATGAGTATCCTAAATTTAGGTGAACAATGAAACACAGATCCATGAATTGCCTAAGAACCTGTATAAAGATGCATAAAACTAGGAGAAGAGTAATAATGTGCTTTGCGTTTCCAGCACAAGAATTGAAGGGATGTGGGGCAAAGCAGAGCAGCTGCAGTCAGGCTAGGGAAGAGCTCTTCTTGGCAACTGCATTAGGCCAGGTCCTGTGATTTTAAAGTCTTGTGGAAGATGTGCCGGTGAGTAACACAGACAGTCCCATGAGGGCAGAGTGACTCATTGGGAGTATGAAAAGAAAATATATCCATTTTATAACTTCATAAGAGGCACAAAACACTTGGGATCTGTTCTCTAGCTTCTTGTTCCCTGACGTAGATCAGACTTTTCAATACCTAGTACTTGCTTTAATTGACAGATCTAGCAGTTTTTATCTAGCTTTAGTCACGGAGTGTAAACAATACTTAGGCTTTTGATAAGGTAACCTATGTAAAGTTCTCTTTAAAAGAAAGCACCGTAAGTCAAAAAGAGCAAAGGAAATAAACTTCCAAAGGCAAACATAATTAATATTACACTATAAAGAAAGACCATTTTTTAAAGACAGTAAAACCTTAGAAAATTTTTCTATCAGTTTACCTCAGAAAGAGCCTGAAAAAAACAGAAAAAAAGAAAAGTTCTTAGCAGTGAAACCCCAGCAATACTTCCTTCCATCTGAGCTTTAAATTTAAAAGCCAGTATATAATTTCTTTAAAATTAATTGTTTAACCTCTTACTTGTGAAAGAAGTGGGAAAGTCAGCTCCAAACCAGCCGAAGGGAAGTTTAGACTGAAAACTTTGAAGAACTCACATCTAAACCTTGACACATAAAAAAAGAAGGGGAAAAAAAAAACTTTCCACAAACTTTGAAACCATGTGACATCAACTTTAGTCCTTAGAGCAACTTCTCCTTTTTCCCTGTTTGTTCATATTCAAAACTTTCATGCTAATGTGCATAGATTTATTTATTATAGGCAGGTGGTTTGCATTTTGTTCTTCTTTGTGTATGACTGAGTTGGAAATTAATATCTTTTGGTGAAAAGTCAAGCTTCTTTTCTGGGACTTTCTTAAATAAAGTCCATACTGTCACCTGGTATGGAGGCTAAGACTATTTTAATTACTCTTTGATATATTTGCTATTAGTTTCAATTATTTTATCATACGGCGTTATGGCTCAGTGGTACGAAAACTAGATATAAATTCAGGAATTGAAACATAAGAAAGAAACCTTGGCCTGAGCATGTCCCCAGCTTCAAGTTAGTGTTTTCTGGGAGTGGCCAGAAATTCAGCAGGAAAAATGCCCATTGGTACATTTATGAAGCACTTTTTGATGTGGTATTTAACCCAGCATTAACTTTTTACAATACTTTTACCTATCTATTACTACAAACATCTATTATATACATCTATTACTGATTGTAAACACATCGGACCCAAATGAACTAGGTAGGTTAAACTGTCTTTAGAAATTAGAATTCATTTATTAGAAACTAGTAGTGAGGGGGGGAAAAACCCATATCCAGTGATTCCACTTGGATCAATATAGAAATTTCATTATTTTCCATATTCAGAAAGGATCAGTATTATTGCTACATACTTACAGGAATAATAGAGAGGGGAAAAAAACTCTCAAGAAATTCCCTTTGTGGTATGAAAGCTTCTGGTTTATCCCTGATGGTAAATTTGGGTATGTAAGTGAAGATCACTAGACATGACCCAAACTGGTCAAAATTTGCAGTTTTTTTTTGGAAAAAGAAAAATTAAAGGTGACTCATTTCCTGACCCTTTGTTTAAAAACATTTTTTAAAGCCCCAATTTAAAATGTAAATAATGGACCTAAAGAGCAAATATTAATGAGCATCTCTAATAACATTTACTGATTTTTAAAAAAATCTAAGACTGATTTTCCAGAAAGATTATGAAAACCACATCAATTTTATGTTTTCAAAAATAGTTCTTAGAAACCCCAATTTAAACACAACAATAATAACAAGCAAACAATCCTACAGATCCTGGAAAGTGAAATCAATGACGCATTTAGTTGGGATGTCCTAATTAGATTTCATTCTATTAAAAATGATCCACCATGCTAAGCAATTTTTAAATAGGCAATTCCCAGGAAAGTGAAAATAGAAAAATATCTATCACAAGTAGGTCATGCAACTTTCATCCAGATGCAAGATTTGTTTACCAAAATTAAAGCAACACCTTTCCCTTCTATACAATCGCAATTTCAATATTGCCCTGTCTTGAAAATAACAATAGGAAGTTATTTTCATTAAGGGACAGGTGTTCATGGTTAGCCTTAGCACTTAAACACTGTTTGATTCTAGGTCCAGATAGTCTTAATACCTGTAACCAAATATATTTGAAAAGCAAATACTCCAGCACCTTGTTGCTATAGAAATTAAACAAACAATAACAAAAGATTAGGATATCTTTCAGAGTATCTTGGTTAGGTTCTTTCTTGAAAATGCCTCACTTCTGCTTCAAGCCACAATCAGAAAGAAGAGTAAAAGTTACTGAACATTTGTAAAACTTTGAAGTTCAAAGTCTACGGCACTTCTTGACAAAGATTCAAACCAGTTTTCAGACTATTATAAATTCTGAAATTTGGCTTGAAATTCCGAAAACTGCTTGAAATATCCTATGAAATATGCTTAAGATGGTCTGATTAGAATTTTACAGTGGATAACTTGAGTCATTTTAGAGTCAGGCAAAAATGCTTTGAAGTGTGTTAAACCTTAAATGTATCTGGATTTGGGGGATTTATTTAGAATCCAAGTGCACCAATAAAACATAACAGCAAAAAAAAAAAAAAAAATCCAAAATAGTAGTCAAATCATCTAGAGCAATACTCCATCAGGTTCAAAAACATTTGCCTGACCAATTTTGCATCAATTTGCATGCACAAAGTTCTCATCCTTTTCGCACATGGTTAAAGTTGAGATTTCCACCATAAGTAAGAAAATAAATAGTAAATCCAACAGTTAGAATAATTCTTCATCATATTTTTCTTTACTCAGTGTGAGACAATTTAGGCAATGAGTACTTTGATGGAGCCATTTTGAAACAGGCCCAATCTTTCAGAAAGTATTGAAATAAATATAGTACCACCTAAATAAATTAAAACAAATTAAATTTACAACAATGTCTTTCCACCACAACATAATCTTCTAGCAAACTGCAGAAATTTTTTAACATTTGGAAAATTACCACTAACTGGCTTAGCTAACAAAATATAATCTATTTCATGCTATCCCAAAATTGTTAAAATGATAGCAACTCAGTAAATCTGATCACATTTTAAAAGCAGAGTGAATTCCCAACAAGGTGAAGGCATACAGTAGGTGCCGAACCAGTATTCCTGGAATAAATAAATGCTTGTCTGAATGAATGAATGTGTGAATGATGTGAACGAATGAGCACCATAGATTGTTTGGTTTCCTGGTCCAAAGCCTCTGTGTTATCAAATCCAGAAACTTCAGTTAGAATGGCACTTAGCAAGATTTAAAGGGAAAGATTCTTATATGGGGATCCCCTATATTTTTGATGTAACATGTATGTAAGCTAAAGTTCCTTTAAAAATAAAGAAAAAATATTTTTAAAAATAGAAAAATACTAAAAGGTCAACAGATCCCACACAGAATACTGAGGAAGGTACAAACTATGGGCATTTCTTCAGTGAAAGCTGCTATTTAGGTGATTACTGGCACTGAACCTGACCTCATCTTCTGTCCAAGAGGTAGACTTTTGAGATTTCCAAATTTCTTCATCTAGATGAAGTGAAATACCACGGAGGAAGTGGCTCAGGGCTGCCTACACCTCGGATGGAGTTGTGAATGCTTCTTGCTTGCAGCGTGTAACATTTAGTACTCTTACACATGGTAGGAGAGCACAGTAGCAGAGTTTGGGGTAGAGGCACCCCCTCATCCCAGTACCCAGCCGTTGCCTGTTAAGTCGAATCACATCATCGTGCACCCAGGATACACCTCCCAGACGTTTCAATTCTCCTTTTCACTCGACATTAGATGTGTCATAAAATCCTACCAATTTAGTCTATGAAATGTCTCTCAAATCTGTTTCCTCCTCTCCATTCCCACTTAAATAGCCTTGATTCAAGCCTCACACTCTCTTGCCCACTCTAAGAGCTTCTTAATCCATCAGCTGACCTCTTCGTATTTCCTCCCACCTACCATTGGAGCTAACAGTGATATGGTTGTGTCACTCACCTCTAGAATAAGATCCGCATTTTAAAATTTTTTGGCTCATCCATTCCATAATCTGGATCCCATTTAACGGTCTAGTCTCCTCTGTTACAACAAAATGCACCACACTGGCTCTGAGCAAGAGGCACTCACAGCTCCAGGAGCCCAAACCCTTACACCTGCCTGTGTGCTCTAGGAGCAGGAAACATGATATTCAGAGCAGAAAATGCCAGACTCAAAAGATAAATTTGTTTAACATATATGCAGGACATTTGTTTCTGCTTTCAAATAACGAAACAAAGTGAAAGTTGCATAAAGCACTGAGGATAACATAGATTATTTAAAAATAGTTTATAAACTGTAATCTTCAGAGAAAAGGATAGATTAGATAGATCTTAAGGAGTTTTCAGTTATTTCAGTCCATAAAGTCTGTATCTGTGCCACATGGATATTTTCAGAGAAAAGAACAAAATGAAACGAGTTTAAATCGCACCAAAAAATCCAATGAGGTAAAAGGAAGAATGCTTGTGAATCCAACATCCAAAATGAGTCCTTCAAAATTCAACAGTGAAATTGACTTCTTCACTCAGTAAGATTCCAAGAGAAGCTCACCCTTCAGGAAGGAAAAGTGAGATAAACAAAGACCAAGTATGTTGCCCAAACAGTGGTTCTCAACCACGAAATCCAGATACACCCATATTTGTAATCCATTTGAAAGTAACATCGAATAATTTACCACTAATAAAGAGTCTAAATTTGTGAATGGTTTACTTTAAAAGCTCCTAATGGATGAATTCAAGTGTATCCTTCTAAAGCTTGGTTTCTCTTCCATGTGTATCTATTGTGTCGCTTCTGAATAATGGCTGAAGTGATGATGTTGCACTGTCTCTCGCCGGCTTCTCTTGCCTTCCACTGAGGCCTCACACTGCTGTGATATGCCAGACAAGGTGATGTGGACTCCCTGAGGTGCAAAGACAATACACTCAGTGCCATGTGGCATTTTCTTCTTTCAACTTTCCCACTACTTCTTAAAGCGTACAGATCAAGAAAATGGCAAAGTATAACTTGTAGAAGTCCCTAAATAACATAATAATACACCAGAACAACATCCTGTCTATACAATTATGTATCAAATTTCAGCACACAAAATTACCAACAAACGTTAGTGTGAAGGTTTCTAAATGCATTTGAAAGAGAGTTCATAGAAAAACACTTTTCTCAATGTTCTTTTTAAGTGAATATTGCTTCTCTTAGGAAGCTGCTGAAATTAAAGTAATTTTAAATCATTTGTCAATTTCATTTCAAAGAAATTAGAATCCTAAAATCTTAATTCAATTTATGGAATCTGGATCTTTCCAAAAATAATTTTGTTAATAATGATAGTGGTTTTGTTTTGTTTTGTTTTTTTACGATTTTATTTCAGGTTCATAATATCTAGCATGAACTAATTTCCAAAAGGAAATAAATTCCAATGAGAACCACTTTGAAGGTTGCATTTCCTGTTATAATTTTTAGGTTAGTTCTGAAATATCACATTAAAAATTTTGCCTAAGCTGTTTCAATTGGAAAATAAAAACTTTATCACGTATTATTTCACCAGCTTACCACGGCTTCCAGTATTTGATCTACAACCTCAGATAGTGTACAATAGTACACACCCTCAGTGGAGAAGACGAGGTAATTATAAAAATAACTAGTGTGAGAGCAACCTCTCAGCCACTTTACAAAATGGCTTAAGGAATATTAAAGTACATTATTCCAGGGAGAATAATCTTAAATTTGTCATGCCGATTACAGCAAATTATTACTAATGTGCTTAATTGCAGTTTTATTGGCTTGTAAATTTAAAGATCAAGTATATATAGCATGACTATGCTATAAATACGTATTTTTTTAAAAGTTTATCCTAGGTTATATCACATTTTTTAAAAAACTTGAAAAGTAAAAAAAATCCTCAAACTACCCTCACATCTTTCTTTAAAATAATGATTTAGACTTGCTCAACTTGAATTCCATAGGTTTTTCTTTACTTTTCCATTTTAAAGTAGTTGTTTTCCATAAAGATTTAAAAAAAGAAAAGAGCAGAAAGGGGTGTTTCTTGTTTCTCCTGAACCAGACGAACACTTAGTGATTTTCCCAGGAAGTTGCTTGAATACCAAACAAAAGAAGACTTTGGACTGGACAGATGGCTTTATTTACTTAGGTAAGGTTTACAACTGAAGAGCTCGCCAGACTTCTAAAGCACTTCGCCCCAGCGAGATGGCCGGCAGCTGGAGGGCTCAGAAGTGCCCGCAGCAGGCGCTGGCCGCAATAGCCTGTGTTTCTACCACCAAGAAACCTGCAGGACGGCGGGCAGCCACACTTCGCTCCCAGGTTTCCCTTCACACGCCTGCCCGCTAGCCATTGCACCGTCCAGAAGAGGTCACGGGACACCTGCCCATCATCCCTGTTGTTCACAAAAACCGCTGAAAGGTCGACCTGGCTGACACCCTTCATGTCCTCTCCCACCCTCCGCGCATCTTTTTCTAACAGCTTGGCCTTCCTTTTCAAAGAGGGTTTCTGCTGCTGGACGGCGTTGTTTTTAATGACTGCAGACTGAGGGCACCTGGCCACACAGTGTCAACAATAAGTAAGAAGAGGGTTCCTGAAGCTCGGCATTCAGGAACTTGGAACAAAGACCGCACACCTGGTGCCACCCACGTGCTCCCAGGCTGAACGCGTCTGGCTTGACCTTTGTTACTGGAAATACATTTCTCTCCGTTCTTTCTGCAGCCTTGCACTCATGTTTGCTTATTAGCGTGAGCTTACATTTAATGACCAAACTTTATTTTTCCTTTCTCAATATCCATTTCTTTAGTTGTATTTATTTTTCATTGAGATGCATGCTGTTTTTGAAAATGTGTGGTTAATTCTTGAAGTAGCCATTGTTTCTATTTCTAAATATGCCTGCCGCCAAAGATAATATAATGGTGGTTGAACCCTAGGAAGTACTTGACTTACACTGTCTGGATTACACCCGACTATTGCCTATGCCTCCGGTGGCAGTGGCAGTTTGAGATTATTTTATGAATCCCCAAAAGAGAAAGATTATGTTTGTAAACTAATCTATTCTGGGCGTGACACCCTTTTGAGTATATTGGATTCAGTTGAGGGGCCCTTGATTAAATTACCTGTTATGATTAGGACGTTGGTTCTACCACACCAGTAAGGCAGGACTCAGTTGGGTCCTGGCCACTTGGTGGACTGATAGAAATGGGCACTCACCCAGGACAACTCAGCAGACGAGAGAGCTCTGTCATTGTTTTATCCTGGGGCGCCAGGCAGAGATGAGTCATTTGCCTGATGGCTTACAGGTGTCCTTGGGAAGAGAGTGGAGACTCAGGAATGAAGCCCAGAGAAACAAGCCCTATACCAGCCAACAGCTGAGACTGGGGAGAAACTGGGGCCACAGAGACTAAAGAGGAAGAGGAAGCCCAGAGAGGAAGGCTTAAGCCCAGTGGAGATTGCCCGCCATCTTGCTTCAACATGGGGCAGCTGACTTTGGTGAGAAAGCAGCCTTGAGTTGGACATCTTAGGGCTTGTAACAGTAAGCTTTTACTCCAGATAAATAGCCTTTATAAAAGCCAACAGATTTCTGGTACTTTGCTTCGGCACCCCTTTGGCTGACTAGTACAGTGGCCCATCTCCCAAACACGGGCCAGGGTGAACCTATTAAAACAAAGTCCTTCCACTCCCTCCCTTCCTGAGGCTCCATCTCCCCAAGCGTCCAGTCCAACTCTTCTCAGTAGTGCCTGGAGGACTCCTTCTGATCTTGCCTAGCCATCCTCCCCTGATTCTCCCTAGAACAGGTCATGCGCGCTCCCAACTCAGGGGCTTTGCCGTCGCTGCCTTCTCTACCTGGTAGTCTCTTCCCCAGATGTTCTGGCAACCTCTGCTCAACTGTCACCCAATCACAAAGGCCTTTCCTGAACACCCTATAGGAAAGGGCGCCCTCCAGAGCTCCCTATGCCATAGGGAGCTATTGATAGCATCACCTGCGATTATACTTTTGTTGATTTACTCTCTGCTTCTCCTAAAGGAACATAGACTTACCAAAGCTGTGATTTTATATGCTTTGTTCAATGCCTATTTCCGGTGCCTATGATGATGGCCCAGGATAGGCCCTTAATAAAAATTGATTAATTGAATTAATAATTCTGACCTCAGGGAGACTCCCAGAATTTGGGGCAGACTTGAGGCTACATGGGACATGATAATGGGACAGCTTAGCACAGTGAGCCCCACCATGAGTTGGCTAACCATATCTCATGGTACCAGCCTCATCTGTAGAAAATAGATCTTGGATCTGTGTTTCTCAGAGTCTATGGGACATGATTAATTGGCCTGTGGTCAAGGAAATATGGAAACACTAGCTTAAAACAGTCAAGCAGATTTGTTTACTGCAGAACTTCAGAGCTTTTAATGTGTTAATATGAGTTGATATTATACAAGAGAACAGCAAGTTCCAAACTTAACTGACCACAGAACCCTCTGGACAAAAGGGATTCGTATTCCAGTGAGCTTTGAGGAATGCTAGTCTCATTCTTCCATTGTCTCAATGGTTAAGGAGCATTAATTAGGCTACTTCTTTTTTTTTTTTCAAATTCTACTCAATTTATTCATTTAAAAAAAAAATATTACATTCAAAACATATGAGGTCCCCATTCACCCCCACCGCCCCCACCCCACCACTCCCCCCACAGTAACACTCTCCCCCATCATCATGACACATGGTGAGTACATCTCTGGGCATCGCTGCACCCCATGGCCTGTGGTCCACACCATAGCCCACACTCTCCCACGTTCCATCCAGTGGGCCATGGGAGGACATACAATGTCCGGCAATTGTCCCTGCAGCTACTTCTTTTTTAAGGAAATTTTGTCCTTTAATTTTTTAATAAGAATTTGTCAGTCACTAAGGAACAGGTTCAAGTTCTTTAATAATAGACATTCTATACCTTAGAAGTCTCAGCTTCACCTGAGTCATCTAAGAAGCAAACATCAACTTCCAGAACCAGGGAAAGGTTTGGTGGAGGAGGGCAAGCTGTCCTTCGGCATAACCTTGGAGCAAGACTCTTCCACTGTAGAACTTCCACCACCCCTCCCGGCTCTCTCGCTCGGGGGCCTCAGTGCCCACCCTCGGGCCCCGAGCTGATCCTGGGCCTGGCTTCCCAGCACGCTGCTGTCCTTAAATCCCTATAGGACCATCAGAATACCTTTGCCAAGTCTCAGAGTCCTTGTGCTTTGAGTCTGCTGAACCAATCTGAGAAGTCTCTGGCATTAATGACTAATAAGTGAATAAAATTCTTCACCACACAAATTGTTTTTGTACTTTCAGAGCATGTTTTAGTGGCTTAACACAAAGGACTAATTTGTGTGACTTTTTAAGCACAATAGAGTCAATGGCGGAAATATTTTCATGCAAAAGCAATTTTTAAATGTTCAAATAAATAATGAATAATATTTTTATAGTCATTAAAGAACATTCTTATTTTTGTGCTAATAACCACAGTCATCATCCACAACAGGCTTCACAGTGTTGTAAGTTCCAGGTTTTATACTTTAGCTTTCCTTCTGGTGGTACACAAGACCCTAAGCTTCCCCTTTCAGTCACATTCACACGCAGTTTAGCTCTGCATGTGATGCTACTATCACCTCCATCCGTTTCCAAGCATTGACAATTAACCTAAGCTAGTATGGACAAATTAAGCTTCAACTCCCCAATCCTCTACCCTCATTTTATCTCCTGGTAACTTATATGTAGATTCCTACTCTGTGAGTCTGCTTATTATAATTAATTCATATCAGTGAGGTCATACAATATTTGTCCTTTTGTATCTCGCCTATTTCACTCAGCCTAAGATCCTCAGGTTTCATCCACGTTGTCACCTTTATCAGGACTTCACTCCTTTTTACAACTGAATACTATTCCATCATAGGTATACACCACATTTTGCTTATCTTCATCTGTCGATGGACACTTGGTTATTGTGAATAATGCCCCCGTGAACATCAGGGGCTCTTCACAGGCCTGCTGTCAGGTCTGCTGGATATAAACCACCTAGTGGAACGCTGGATCAGATGGCAATTCTATACCAGAAGCGACTTTAACATGCTCAAGAACAACCTGATAATGGGAGTGTTCTCTTGCCAGTTGCTATGCTAACCTTTATTTTTATAGAGGTTAATTTATTTTAAAAACTAATTACTAATTTATTAAAGGTGCTAATTACCACTAACTTTATTATTTTTGTTATTATCTCTAATCCTTATAATGGTTTCACTTATGTAAATATTATTACATCTAATTTTAAAAAGGAAGATTTCAAAGAAGAGAATAAACTTGCTCCAAGTCACATCATCAGTGTGGAATTCAGAGCCCATAATCATCCATGCCCGAACCCACTCCTGAAGACATCAAGGTGGTGCTTCTGCTCGTAATCCCACTGTTTACTGAGAACTTGATAACGCTCTCCTTGACAACTGAATTCTTCAATGAGTACACATTTATTAATTAATGAGCAAAGGCAACAACCTCCACTGTATATTTGAGGAAACTGAGGCTGTAACCAGTTATGTGTGGTCGCAAGTCCCACGACAGCATTCACACAGCGTAGCAGAGGGAGGCCTATGGAAAACACCCAGTGATTATTTGTTGAATTTTTTAAAAGGGAAGAATAGATTGATGAATATACATAAGACTAACCCTACATTCTGGTCTCTAAATTGGCAAAGATTAACTTATATGATAATAACCCAAAATTAAAAAAAAAATAAATGTGGGAAGTGCATGTGGCCCAACCAGTTGGGCACCCACCTACCAAATGGGAGGTCCTGGTTCGCGTGGCAGTACCTCCTAACGCAGACAAGCAGATGCCCACACCCTGCTGCAACGAGCTAGACGCCACACCTCATCACAATGAGCAGATGCCTAAAGGTGCAGATGCCACAGGCCAGCAGTGCCACAGCCCAACAGGAGTGCATGCGGCTCAGGCCATGGGGCACTCGCCTCCCAAGTGAGAGGTCCTGTGTCTGGTTCCCGGTGCCTCCTGGAAAGAGTGAGCAAGTAATGAGCAGACAGACGAGAGAACCATAGAGGGGAATAAATTAAAATATGGGAACATTTAATGAGGGCAATGAAAACTCTTCATCAATAAGCCTTAATATTCTTAATGAATGTTCATATGTTATTTTTTCCTAATATGTACTCTTATCTATTTTTGTCCTGTCTTTTTTTCTGAATGAATATATCCTGTGTACAAGAAAAAGTTTATTTCACCAATCCTGTATTCACGGTATTTTCAGCTCTTAGGAAATTTTGTTAAAGAGTGTCATGTTTTTTGGAAATGTTTTAAGAACATATGAAACCTATTAAAGGAATATGTAGAGGACTTTCCTACTTAGAAATAGCAGTCTGATTTTTAACCATTAAATATAATCAATAATTGTGCTATTATGAACAAAATATGTAAACTCATAGAATTAATAATAGAATACCCGTCACCAGAAAATAAAATGAGGTTAGAGAATGGAAAGCTGATGGTTAATCTGAGCAGAGTTTTGTAAATCTTTAATGGAAATGATGAAAGTACATTGTGGTGTTTGTGACTAGCAGAGCTATTATATGGGTATGACGGGCTGATAGAGAAATTCTAAGGACATGTATATTACTAGAAGGAAAGCTAAAAAAGTAGCATGGAACTATATAACAGCGAAACCTCATGTAAAATAAGAATATGGGTGATAGTGCATATATAAGACTGTTTTTACAAAATAGAAATACAAATAAACTAGAGAGAAGGAAACAATAGCAGCTATGTACAGAAGGGGAAGCATAGCAAGATTGAAAGGTGATGAATTGTTTGTTTGGTTTTTGTTTTATTATTATTATTATTATTATTATTACTGGAATAATAAAAATACTCTAAAAATGATTGAAATGATGAATGCACAACTATGTGATTTACCAAATACCATTGTTTGCATATTGGATGGATTTTTGCTTTATTAATATGTATCAATAAAATTGATTTGTAAAAAAAAATAAAAATATATACAGTCAATAATATAAATATTCTATTCTGTGTCCTTAGAGCAATAGGAAAACTTTCAATCTTTCACCATTAAGTAGGAGATTAGCTGTGGGCATTTCATATGTGCACTTAATCATGTTGAGGTAGTTTCCTTCTATTCCTAATGTTCTAAGTGATTTTATGAAGAAAGGGTGTTGTGTTTTGTCATATACCATTTCTGCGTCATTTGAGATGATCATGGGTTTTATTTCCTTATTCCTGTTAATGTGGTATATTACTTTAATTGATTTCCTTATGTTGAACCAACCATGCATACCAGGGATAAATCCCACTTTATCACGGTGTATAATTCTTTTAGTATGCTGTTGGCTTTGGTTTGCTAGTATTTTGTTGATGATTTCTACATCTATATTCATATTGGTCTGTAGTTTTCTTTTCTTGTGGTATCTTTATCCAGCTTTAGTCTGTGGGTGATGTTGACCTTGTAGAACAAGTTAGACCTCTTCAATTTTTTTGGAAGAGTTTGAGCAGAATTGGAGTTAAGTCTTCTTGGAATGTTTGGTTGAATTTTCAAGTGAAGTCATCTGGCCCTGGGCTTTTCTTTGCTGAGAGGTTTTTGATTACTGATTCCATCTCTTTACTAGTAGTTGGTTTTTGAGATATTCTATTTCTTCTTGAGTCAATGTAGGTAGTTTGTGTGTTTCTAAGAATTTGTCCATTTCATCTATGTTATCTAATTTATTGTCATACAGCTGTTCATAGTATCCACTTAAAGCATTTTTTATTTTAGCAGGGTCAGTAACAATGTTCTTTGTAGGCTCTCTCTTCTTTTCCTTTGTCAGTGTAGCTAAGGATTGTTGATTTTGTTGATCTTTTCAAAGAACCAAATTTTGGTTTTGTTGATTTTATTGTTTTGTTTTCTATTCCATTTGTCTCCACTCTAATCTTTGTTATTTCCTTCCTTCTGTTCACTTTGTGTTTAGTTTGCTCTTCTTTCTCTAGTTATTCCAGTTTTGAGGTCAGGTTTCTGATTTGCAATCTTTCTTCTTTTTTAATATAAACTTTTTTTTAATATAAATATTTGGAACTATTAATTTCCCTCTCAGCATTGCCTTTGTTGTGTCCCATTCATTTTGGTAAGTTTCATTTTCCTTTTCATTCACTTAAAGATATTTCCCAATTTCACTTCTGATTGCTTCTTTAAGAGTATGTTGCTTCATTTCTACATATTTGTGAGTCTCCCTTTTCTCCTTCTATTGTGGTCAGAGTATATACATTATATGATTTCAATATTTTTTTATTTATTGAGACTTGCTTTGTGACCCAACATATGGTCTATCATGGAGAATCATCCATGTGCACTTGAGAAGAATGTATATTCTGTTTTCATTGTATGCAGTATTCTATTTTTGTCTGTTAGGTCTAGTTGGTTTAGTATATCATTCACATCCTGTACTTCCTTATTGATCTTCTGACTAGATATTCTAGTCATTATTGAAAGTGGTTTGTTAAAGTCTTCTACTATTAATGTAGAATTATCAATTTCCCCCTTCAATTTTGTCAGTATTTGCTTCATAAATTTTGAGGCTCTGTTGTTAGGTGCATATACTAATATAATTGCTATATATTTCTGTTGACTTGTTCCCTTTTTCAGTATGTAATGACCTTCTTTGTCCCTCATAACTGTTTTTGACTTAAAGTCTATCATTCCTGATATTAGTATAGCTACCCCAACTCTCTTTTGGTTACTATTTGCATGATATATTTTTTCCATCCTTTCACAATCAACCTACTTACACTTTTTGGGGGGAGTGGGGTATCAGGGGCCAGGGACTAAGCCTGGGACCACGTATGTGGGAAGCTAGTGCTCAACCACTGAGCCACATCGGCTTCCCAGAGTTAATCTTCTTGCTTGTTTTGCTTGTTGCTGGTCCCTGCTTTCTCAGGAGGCACTGGAAACTGCCCCCCTGTGGGAGGTGGGCACTGAACTGCTTGAGCCACATCCACTCCCCATACTTGTACTTTTGACTTTAAAGTGAGTCTCTTGCAGACAAGCATATATTTGGGTCATGCTTTCTGTCTGTTCTGCCAATTTCTGCCTTTTGACTGGAGAATTTAATCCATTTACATTTAAAGTCGGTACTGATAATGCAGGTTTTTTTCTGCATTTTTATTTAGCCTTTGTAAATCTTATACTTTTTTTGTCCCTCACTTCTGTTAAAGCCTAATTTTATATTTACTTACTTTCTTGTGTTGTACCATTTCTCATTTCCATCTGGATATATTTTTCATATAAATTATCATAGGGTTAAAATTATCATAGGGTTAAAAATTTAACATCTAAAATATTTAACAATTAATTTTGGTTTGGTTTCAACTTAACTTCAATAGCACGCACATATACTTTCCCTATGTCCCTCTGTTCTCCCACCATTTTTGTACTTCTTGCCACTTATATCTTTGTACATTGTATGCCCAAAAAAACTAGATTTATCATTATTTTTATGCATTTGTGTTGTAGCAACTATAGAAAGTAAGAAGGGGAGTTATATACCAAATAATACATGTAATAATACTGGCATTTATAATTATCTAAATGGTTGTCCTTACTGCAGGTGTTTATTTCTTTATGCTTCTTTGAACCACTGTCTAATGGCCTTTCATTTCAGTCTGAAGAACTCCCTTTAACATTGCTTATAGAGCAGGTCTAGTGACAAGTCCAGAGGAAATTTCTCCTGAACTAAAATATTTTTCCTTAGAACACTAGGAATAGAAGTTGGGAGGGAATAGGGAGGGAGCATGCAATGGGTGCTAAGTTTCTGTCTGCAGTGGTGAAAAGTTTAGGTAATGAATAGTGGTGAGGTTAGCACAGCACAATGTAATTAATACTGAACTGTACACTTAACATGGTTAAAATGGGAAATTTTGAGTTATATATATATTACTACAACAGAATTTTTTTTTTTAAAAAAAAGGACAGTTGGAGACTTGTAGCTCAGCCTCTTAAAGATTAATTCTCTGGTGAGTGACAATACAGCTTTCTCTGGAAAACGAAAAAACAAATTACTCAATAGAAAAATGGTCTACTTTACCCAAGCAAAAATCTAAGGTTTTTCTTTGGACAGCAATGAAAAAATGGATTTGGCCTTCTTATCTACCAAGCACTGATCCTCTTTGAAAACAAAATGCAAGTTTGATGTTTCATGCTGTTTTAAATTTTGCCATCTTTAAGTAGTGTCATTCTCACTCTTCTCAAGGTATCTTAGTTTAATGAATGAGACTGGGAAAATTGAATTTGCACTTCACAGAAACATTTTTGTCAGAGGATTAAAAAAAAACTGATATTGGCCTAACTCTTTAATTTGAATTCTTTCATTCGATCTTGCCATTCATACCAACTCTGTGAGACAAAACCAGAGCTTAGAACAAATAAACATTCTTAGGGCAGACATTTTCTTGACTCAATATGTTTTTATTACTTTCTCTGTCCCTTTCCTATACAAAATTTGAAAACAGATTATAATGAAAAGGTCTCCACAACTCATTTTAAAGATGAGGAAACTGAGAACTAGGAAGTTTAAGAATTTGCTCAAGAGCCAACAAGGGATGAAAGAGCTGGTACTAGAACTCCCTGCTCCCAACCCACCCTGTCCCATTCCTTCCCCTGTAAGCCCCTCTCTGAAGGACTGAAGAGATAGCTGCTTTCAATTATGATATATCAGTGCCCACCATCAAACACGCACGGTGAATTAAAACTCAGTTGTGGTATGCATTGTCCAAAAGCATTGTTCTAATCCCAGCGTATTAGCTGGCGTGTTAGTGATGACTTTAAGGATGTGAAAGACACGGCTGATTTTCTCCCCTGTAAGAAAGTCCCTGGTCAGGCCACCAGGTCAACTGGACAGTGACTACACCTAACCATCTTCAAGAATAGTCTACTCCCAACTATGAATGAAAGGAATTAACTGGAACTTTAAAAATAAATAAATACTTCACACCCGATAGAATGGCAACTATTTAGGAAATGGAAGTCAACAAGTGCTGGAGAGGATGTGGAGAAGTTTGAACTCCTATACATGATTGGAGGGAATGTCAAATGGTGCAACCACTGAGGAAAACAGTTTGATGATTCCTCAAAACGTTAAACATAAGGAAGCGGATGTGGCTCAAGCAACTGAGCTCCCGCCTACCACAGGGGAGATCCCGGTTCAGTTCCCAATGCCTACTAGAAAGGATGAGCAAGACAGTAAGCTGGCATGATGGGCTGGTGCGGTGAGCTGATGCAACAAGGTGATGCAGTAAGATGACACAACCAAGAGACACAGGGAGGAAACACAATGAGAGATACAACAAAGCAAGGAGTGGAGGTGGCTCAAATGATTAGGTACCTCCTTCCCACATGGGAGGTCCTGGTGGCTCTTAAAGAAAAAAAAAGACCTGCACACAACAAACAGCAACTACAAACAACAGGGGTGGGGAGAAATAAATAAAATCAATCTTTAAAAAAAAAATGTTAAATATAGAACTACCGTATCACCTGGCAATTCAGTTCCACCCCTAGATACATATCCAAGAGAAATGAAAGCAGGGACTTGAACATATATTAATATTTGTACACCAATATTCACAGCAGCATGATGAACAGATAAAAAAATGTGGTATACCCACAGAATGGAATATTATTCATCCTTTTAAAAGAGTCAAGTAATGAAGTGTCAAAACATGTTACAACATAGATGAACCTTGAAAACATTATGCTAGGTGAAATAACCCAGACACAAAAGGACAAATATTGTATTATTCCATTTATAGTTAGAATAAGCAGAGACAGTAAGTAGATTAGAGGTTACCAGCAGCTCAGGAACTGGGAAAGGGGAGTTATTTGTTAAGGAGTATAGAGTTTCTGTTTGGGGTGATATTAAAAGCTTTAGCAGAGAAGTGGATGTGGTTCAAGCAGTTGGGCACTGGCTTACCACATGGGAGGTCCCAGGTTCAGTTTCTAGTACCTTCTAAAGAAGATGAGCAAGAGAGCGAGCTGATGTGATAGGCTGGCGTGGCAAGCTGTAGCAACAAGATGACTCAACAAGATGAAGCCACGAGATGATACAACAAAGAAACCTAATGAGAGACACAACAAGCAGGGAGCAGAGGTGGCTCAAGTGATTAGGCTCCTCCCTTCCACATGGGAGGTCCCAAGTTCGGTTCCCAGTGCCTCCTAAAAAGAAGACGAGCAGACACAGAGAGCACACAGTGAGCAGACAGTGAGCTCAAACAATGAGGGGGAAGAGGAGAAAGAATTAGAATAAATCTTAAAAAAAATGTTTTAGTAATAAGACACAGTGAGGTAATGCAACATTGTAATTGTTAATGCCACTGAATTATACACTTAAAAAATGATTAAAATGACAAATTATGTTATATATATATATACATATGTTACCACATTTTTAAAAAGAAACTATATTGTAAATTGAAAAAAAAATGGTTTCATAGCAACCAAATCATAATGTGATTGGTTACAAGGTAGATAAACCTGTGACCTACTTCCTAGGATGCTCTGCTGGAATGCTGCTGCTGGTGACCATCAACCTGCCCACCAGGAGTGCGGGGGTAGTCTCCTAAGCCCAGGGTCCAGGTCAGGGTCATGGTCCTGCCCATCTTCAAGTTCAGCTTGCTCCTGTCCACTTTGCCCCTTCTTCTTTTTATCATACATGTTGCATGTTGGAAACACTCACCCATTGTTTCAGCCAGCCAAAGGGGTGCTGATGCAAAATACCAGAAATGGGTTGGTTTTTAGAAAGGGTATTTATTTGGGGTAGGAGCTGACAGACACCAGGCCATAAAGCATAAATTATTTCCCTCACCAAAGCCAATTTCCATGTGGTGGAACAAGATGGCTGCCGACGTCTGTGGGGGTTCAGGCTTTCTGGGGTTCCTCTGGGCTCAGCTCCTCTGTTTTTTCCACAAGGCCAGCTGTAGACTATGAGGCTCTCTAGGCTTTGCCTCTCTGCACAAGATCAGCTGTAGACTATCAGGCAAACAGTTCTGTCTCTCTCCCTGGGGCTCAAGCTTCAGCATCAAACTCCAACATCAAAACTCCAACATCAAAAACCCTCTAACTCTGTCCTTTGTCATGCCTTTTACACTCTAATGATATGGCCCAATCAAAGCCCTAATCATAACTTAATCACACCCAGGTACAGACCAGATTACACACATAATCCAATATCTATTTTTGAAAGTCATAACCATATCAAACCGCTGCACCCATCTTCTCAATAATCCTTCTGTTTTCTCTACCGAGCTCACAAATCTCTCCAACCTCCTATACTACTCTCAGAATCCCTTTGAGGGTCCCTAATTCATTTAAAAAAGCAAACTCTGTTTACATTTCTTTACTCCCAACCTCATTTTCTCAGTCTCATCAGGGAATCTGTTCTACAAGGTGGATACAAAGTTTAAATAAAATGATGTACATTAACTCTCGTTGATAGACCTATGGATATCTCATCTCCCAGACATGGTTGTATGACAAGCACGTCACATACTACATAGAGCATGATTGCATTTATGTAAAAAGCTATGTGTAAGGGAGCAGAGGTGGATCAAGCCATTGGGCCCCGCCCTCTCACGTGGAGGTCCCAGATTCAGTTCCCAGTGCCTCCTAAAAAGAAGACAAGCACACAACGAACAGACACAGGGAGCAGACAGTGAGCACAACCACGAGGGGAAGGGACAAAAAAAGCTATGTGTAATATCTATTATTTTATTTGTCTATCATCTATCTACACGCACATTTATATATCCATATTGAGAGGGTGGGAAGAACACAATGATTTCCATTAGGGTGAAGAATGGTACTGGCAGGGCCTTGTATCTTTATTTTTTAAAATATCATTTAGGGGAATGGATGTGGCTCAAGCAGTTGGTTGCCCAGCTCCCCCATGGGAGGCTCCAGGTTCAGTTCCTGGTGCCTCTTAAAGTTGATGAGCAAGACAGCTAACTGATGCAACAGGCTGGCATGGCGAGCTGATGCAACAAGATGACACAAGCAGACAAATGAGAGACACCACAAGCAGGAAGCTGATGTGGCTCAAGCAGTTGGGCACGTCCCTCCCACACAGGAGGTCCTGGATTTGGTTTCTGGTGCCTCCTAAAGGAAGCTGAGGACACAGAACACATGCCATGAATAGACACAGAGAACAGACAGCGAGCATCAACAATGAAAGGGGGGAGAAAAACAAATCTTTTAAAAATATATAATTTAAATCATCGACAACTAGAATAAATTCATTTATGATTTGGTTATAAAAAGAAAATATTTTGACTGACTATTTTAACTTCTCAGAGATCATTAAGGTATTTTTTTTAAACATTTGTCCTTGTTCATTTCATTATGTGTGCATCTTGTTATGTTTTCCATGTATGACTTCATTTGGTTCACAAATTAGTTGTACCATAAAATTCTACACCCAGGCAATAGAAGCAGAGCATTCAGGCACCCCCACTGAGAAGGGGGGTTCAATTCAATAATTAAATAATTCTCCTTTCAGTGTGGCTTAAAGGTGGAGCTAGCTATGCTAGCCTCTCTCTCTCCCTTTGCTTTCCTGTCATCTGGATCCCAGAGCTGACTACCTGAACTACCCACTCACAAAAACCCTTACTCCCTTCACATCCTTTCTCCTGCATACTTGCCCAATGGTAAGAAATTCAGAAAGTCATGCAGATGTGTGTCATTAAAGGGTGTCAACTCCAGCGCCACTAAATAATGGTCACCACCGATCATTTTTCTTATCCTTCATCCATTTCTTTCTCTTAACTAAATTCTCCAGAACTTGACTGCTTTCTGCAAGATGCCTACTCAGTGCCTTACTTCTTCACTCTCAGAAGATGAAGTTGCCTATCATTTCATCAGCACAATAGAAGCTACTGGAGAGAGCTGTACACCTCTAGCACCCCATTTCCTCATCCACAGACAAACACACGCTAGCTCCTCTTCCTTCACTCTCAGCGAACGGGGAGGGCCTCCTGCCAGCTTACTCCCCCTCCACCCGCTCACTTCCTCCCTTCTTCCCAGTCTCCTCCAAAACCATGCAAGATACAGGCTTTCTTTCCTGTATTCATACTCTCTTCTCTCTTACTCCTTCTCATTGGCTCATCAATATGCTTTTAAAAAACAAATCAATTTTATTGATACATATTAATAAAGCTTTAAAATCCATCCAAAGTTTACAGTCAATGGTACTGGGTATAATCACATAGTTGTACATTCATTACTTCAATCATTATTAGAGCATTTTCATTATTCCAATAATAATAATAAACAAAAACCAGACAAACAAAAATAACTCATCACCTCTCCACTTCTCTATGCTTCTCTGCTGTACATAGCTGCCATTATGTTTCTGTCTCACAAATAAGCCTTTTATCTCTTGTCTTAACAAAAAGTTTTCTTGATCTTGTATAACCTTCAAGCCACCACCTAATTGATCCCCTTTCCTTCTCATCCAAACTTCCAAAGAGTGAATCTCCCCTTTTTCTCCTCTTCTTCATCCCTCGACTCATCACACCTCTCCAGCTTCCCATAACTCTACAGAAACTGTATATTCACATGTATGTTCAATTAACTCTAAAAATAAAAAATCTCCAGAGGATATTTCTCAGTCTAAATTTTCAGGCTTCTTTCACCTATTCCTTATATGACAAGTGTCCTAGTTTTCTGTCCTCAGCCCATAGATTTTGGCAATCTATACCCTCTCCCTGCGTGCTCTCACTCCCCCACAGATCTACAACTACTACGGCTATAGATGAATCATGTTTCCCCCAAAGTCATGTTCAAGTTCAAACCCCAGGTCCTGGGGACATACCAGAACGCTACAGACTTTGAAGAGGAATGATCCTGCCAACACCGTGATTTTCGATTTCTAGCTTCCAAAAGTGTGAGACAATAAATTCCTGTTTTTTCAGCCAAAAAGTCTGTGGTGTTTGTTCCAGCAGCCCCAACAAACTAAGACAATTATGCTGATTGCTAAATCTATATAGTGAATGCAGACACTGACATTAGACTCTAATTCATTACTTAATGTTTCTGCCTATATATTCCCTGAGATCACATATTCAGTCATTCCTACATGCCCCAAAGCAAACTTACCCCTCCCATAAAGCTTCAGAGCTCAGACAATGAGGAGTTGCCATGTACCTGAGCTGGAAGCTCCGTGCTCCTGAGCTGGAATCTCTGTCCACCTAAGGTGGAATCTCCTTGTTCAGGAGATGGAATCTCCATCTTCCTAAGCTGGAATCTCTATGCTCCTGAGCTGGAATCTCCATCTATCTGGTCAGGAATCTCCATGCTCCTGGGCTGCAGTCTCTGTCCTCCTGAGCTGGAATCTCCATGCCCATGAGCTTGACTCCCCATCCTCCTGAGGTGGACTTTCCTTGTTCCTGATCTGCAGTTTCCATACTCCTGAGCTGTAGTCTCCATGCTTCTGAGCTGGAATCTCTGTGCTCCTCAACTCCCGTCTCTCAGCACATCCTCAGGACACACTGAGTGTGAAAGGAGAGGATGGGGTCTCCACCTGCCCCTTGTGCCCCTTCTGAGCTTTCCAAGTCCAAGAGGAACAGCCAGTCCTTCAGAAGTGTAGGTGGTTAATCTCAGGAAGTGATTCTCTGCTTTTAGCATGCCAAGGAATAACCTGAGAAGCTTGTTCATATGCAATTTTTGGACCCCCTTCCCTAATTTCTCTTTTCCAGGGCATAGCATAGGAAACTGCCTATCAACAAACTTCCCAGTGGTACTGATAAAGGTACTTGGTGGACCACTCTTTTGAGATACCTGACTCTAATAAATGTTGGTGACATCCTCCACTCTCAAGGAGTTTACAGTCAAACCAGGATGACAAACTGATATTAAATGGTACAGTATCACATATGCTAATTACCAAGACAGATGCAGGTTCATGTAAAGTGAAGACAGTGAGATACTTGTGGCCAGCATGGGGCTTGTCTTTGGCTTTAAAAAAAGGTAAGAGTCCGACAGAGCAGAGGTTCTCCAAATGCAGCATGGACCTCATCTGAACCCTCACTGGAGATGCATCTTCTCACCCTGCCCCACGCCCCGTTACAGAATCAGAAACTCTGGGAATGGCCCCAGTGACCTGTGTTTAACCAGCCCTCCCAACCCAAGTCGAGCTCTACTGAGGGAGAGAGGCGCACAGGTGCTGAGGACATTCGGGAAATGGTATGAGGGACCATCCAGAGACTGGACTCCATACGACGTCTTTGAAGAACATGGAGTAACGTGGTGAAAGCAAACTGTCAAAATGTGTTATGAACAAAGCCAAGCAAATGACTGTCCTGTTGTGCTGAATCTGTGCTGCTTTTTTTTTTTTTTTTTGCAGTAGTTAGTTACCTGTAAAATATCAGACCTTTTTCCTGTGGCGTCTGTTGGTTATTCATCGTGTGCGCAGTCAGGGAGAGAAATGAGTCTGGATGGGACAGTTGCTCTTAATTGCGTCATATTTAAAACATAGGCATCTGAATAAATTATGGCTGGTAAATAAAGACTACCATAAGACTGTGTTATGTTTTACAGTGTTTGTTTAGTTTACATTTAGCATTCCATCTGTACCAATTAAATCATAAATTTGTTTGGATACTGGAAAAAAAGAGGGCGTTCTTTGAAAGTGGTAATAAGCCAACAGGTTTAAAGCAATAATGCTTAATAAACTATATGTGCTTCCAATATGTTAAGTGTACAAAATGATGTATCGTCATTAAAAAGGAGTTGTAGTTAGCAATAAAAAATATGAAAATGAGTTCATTGAATTGCAGAATAGAGGTACATTAATCATAAAAAGCTTCATTTCAGAAAGCCGTTTGAACCACCAATAAGAAATAATTTGTCAAGAGTGTGGCTTACAACTTCTCTTATTACAAACATATGGGGTAATGTCATGTACTGTAATTAATCCATTTGTAAGAACGAAAACAAGAAGTCCTATGCCCCAATGAAAGGTCTTTTTAATTTTAGTGAGCTAGAGGAATATAGCTTTTTAAAAGAATGTCTCCTTTTACCATTTGTAGCATGGAATAGACTGTTAGGTAAAGTCTGCAGTTGTTCACCTTGTAGTAATGTTTAACTGCTCAGGACTTGCTCAGAGGATATAAAAAGAGGAAGGAAGTTAGCTGAGCAATGTGGCATAAATAAAGTAAAAGTACGTTTTGTAGTAAAGGACCCACTACCCCGATCTGAGAGTTTACTTCCCATGTATATTCAGGAAGCATACAATATTGGATATTGGAGAAAATATGAAACAAAGACTTCTAGGAAGAAGCTAAACAGGATCTGATGATCAACTGAGCTAAAAAGATTAGTCTCACGTTGCTCTACAAACCGCAGTTATATCAACTTCTTCCACTGAATGCATTTGTAGCATTCAGAATAAACACACTAGACATTATTCCATAAATAATAGTTTCTTAAATCGTAAATTTCAATTTATTGCTCTTATGTGAACATTCTATAATTTGGCACAGATTTTAGAAATTGGCATTGTACTGTTAACAAATCCACCCAGGAACTTTTGCTCTCCGTCGCCTGTCTGTGGAGATGTGTTCAGAATGTAGTGCTTTTCACCAGAGAAGAATTAACAGTCTACATGTTTGCACTTATTCTTAAAAATCAACATTCAACATTCATCTTGTTCTATGGCTGTTAAAAACACCTTTTCAAACCATTTCAGAAACATCAAGAGCATATCCAGAAAATACTAACATACTCATTTATCCATCCGAATAATTCTATTAAAATAATAAGAATTATGTTAGTTTCCCAAATAAATAGTGTGGTATAAGGTAGAAAATAATCAAGGGTTCAATATGGGTATTTTGGGCCACCAACACTTGCTTTTTGTATTTTGAAAGTTCTTTCCATTTATTCCATAAAGGCAAAAGCTAATTTTCTACACTCCTAGTGAAAAACATCAGCTGTTATGGTTTATTGATGTGATGCTGTAGCTTTTCCCTATTACCTGTCCTGAAAAATGGAGCAAATAATTATGAGTAAGTCCAGTAGGGGGAGTGCTTGCTACAACTATAAAACAAAAGATAATTCTTGCTGTTTGCCTATTGAAAGCTCTATTTCCCTTAAAATTTTCTGTATACTTAAATTGACAAATGAAATACAAACTCCATAAGCAGCAGATGCAAATAAGGAAACTTTCAAATAAGAGTTTATTAAATTAAAGAAGCAAGGCAATGTTTTCAATCTAAAAGGCAATCTAGGTCAATACTTAGAAACTCACATTACCATCTAAATTAATGGGGAAAAATATCGTATGCATCTACAAATAACCCAACAGGACTAATATCTTCAAAAGAATAATATATTTTAGCCGGATGATATAAACTTAGTTTTTTTTTTTAATTGATTAAATATTTCTAGTTCAAAAACATTCCATTTCAGGAGCAGATGTAGCTCAAGTGGATGAGTGCCTGTTTCCCAGGTAGTAGGTGCCAGGTTCAATCCCCGGTACCTCCTAAAAACAAACAATCAAGCAAACAAACAAAAGGGAAAAAAAAAAAACAACTCTCTTTGCGGGAGTGGCTGTAGCTCACTGGTTGAGTGCCTGCTTCCCATGAAGATTCCATTTCTTTTTGCTGACAGTTTTAGGATATAATGATAAAACTTGCTCCTATAAAATGGTTCTAGAGAATTCAAAGCTAGTCTCAAGCCAGATCGTTTTTACTCAGACTCTCGAGATGTTGCATGTTTTGAATGCAGTGCTTCTCTCCGTGTCTTGAGTAAGAACGATTGTTTGTATTCTTATGAATTTTTACTTAGCACGATGAAAACTCGAGTATAGAATATAAGGCCTCACACACAGAGTTTCAGCAAGACACACCTGTGGAAGATTCATTTTGAACCTGGTGTGTGCCGTTGTGTGTGTGTGTGCGCCTGCGTGGTGGTGGGTGCCTGCGTGGGTCGGTGTGTGAGCATGTGCATGTGCATGTTTGTGTGTCCACGCTCGCATCGTGCGTGTGCACGTGTGTCGATGGCGTGTGTTACATGACCTTTGTGGCTTACTGATATTGTCGGGAAGATGGAGCCTGTCCTTTCCTTTTCCTTGTCTGGGAACTCGCAGTAGCCTTGCTGTCCTTGGAAGGAAATGTCTCGTTTGGTGCCTGCGGATGGAGAGAGCGTAGACCTGGGAGCAGGCGCCGAGCTGCGTGGTTAACCTTTCCTGGCGCCGTGCGCCCGACGCCGGGCCCGGTGGTGGAGCCAGGGCACCGCGCGCGAGCGGCAGATGGAACGGGCAGTCGTGAGGCATTATACACATGAAACATTTTTGAAAATGAGTCTGCACAGCCAAGCGGCCTGTGGAGTGGTGATAGGGGAGAGGGGCTGGGGGACAGAGCAGCAACCTGACTTTGAGACTTTTCAGCAGGTGGCAAGCACTACCAAACGATTCTGGTATTAAAACCGTGGCATTGGGGGGGGGGGGGGGGGCGAGAGCCTTGCGAGGCGGAGCAGCTGCTTCCCCGCGTCCTGGGCCTGCGCCCCGGTGTTCGCTGGCTCGCGTTTTCCAGGCTCTCCCCGTTCGTTCAGCCGGAATCCCAGGCCAGCAGCTCCAGCGGCTGCAGCCCGGCCGAGGCGGCGCCGCGCGGGCACCAGACGCTCCTCAGGCGGTGCTAAAGCCCCCGTTACCTGCGGGGCTCGGGCCAGACTCCTCGCGGGACCCTCGGGGGCCTCCGCCGCCAGCCCTCCAGCCCGCCCCCGCCCCGCCGCTCGCCTCCCGAAAGCCACAGGCCCTGCGGCGCCCGCCCTCCCTGCTCCTGCCCGCTTCCGCGTTCTCGCCCGGGGCGCGGCGCCCTTCTGTCCCCTGCCCGAGCTTGAAGTCTCTGATCAAGGGCCGCCGCAGAGCGCCTCCGCGCCCCTCCCTAGCCCAATCTCGCCTTCCTTCCTTTGTGCCCCCAAACCCTCTGACTGCCCCTGCGCTGTGTCGCGGGGCCCGGGTGTGTACCTGCCCTGCTCGTCTCTAAGCCTTGAAGGGCAGGCGCTGAGCCTGGCTGCCGGGCGCGTCTGCGTCCTGGGCGCGCACCTGCTGCTGCCGCGGCCCCCCACGGCTGCGGCAGCTGCTTCTGCCGAGGGTCACTTCCTCAGCCTCACTATGCTCCTGACCTTGGCTTAGTCTGCCTGGGCTTGCATCCCCGCTACACCGTTCGCCAGCTGTGTGGGCACGTGGCTTAGGCTATGGGGGCCTCAGGGACCCCGCCTGTAAAATGGGGTGAGTGCGGTCCTACCTCATGGGGGTAACCTCACAAGATTTAACCCCCTTTACCTATCACTGTTGTTACTATCACGCTAGCAACTCTCGGAGAAGGCTGGCATCCCAACTTTACTGGAAGCCACGGAGCGGGAAAGGTGGAGCCAGGTGCTCTTGACCTTGCCTGAGGGATCCTGGCTTTTTTCAGGAGGTACCATGGATTGAACCCAGGACCTTGGACGTAGGAAGCAGGTGCTCAGTCACTGAGCTACATGGGCTCGCCCCAGATGACTTCAACATTGTTTCTTAAGCAAAAGAAAAAGAATCTGGGGGTAAAATTTATTGAATATCTAACTACTCAATTAAAATAACTAGCGAGTGCGCTGAGAAGAGGACCTGATGCTGCGTGAATGTAGAATGTTCCATGAGATCACTGTAAACATGTGGTAATGGAGGGACTTGATGTAACATAATGAGTGTAACAAACTGTCAATTTACGGCTGTGACTGGCTGAAATGAGTAGTCTAAGGAGGTTAATGTTAGTTAGAGGACAGCTGGAGAGTAATACAGGGAATGTATAACTGATTTTGGTGTAGATGAGGATTGTGATTAATAATACAAATACAGGAACGTTCTGCTGCAGGGTGTTCAGAGTGTGGTAATACACGAGGAAAATAAAACTAACATAATTTATCAACTCTAGTTAACAACAATATTGCAATGTTTTTGCTGCAAAAGCAAAGCAGATACTATATTAATGCCAAAGGTGAAAAAAAATAGAATATGGGGTTTGGTTTTGTGAGATTTGAATGTGATTAAGCACTGTTTCCTCTTCATTTTTTTCATTAACAAGGAGACCTAGACCATGCTATGCAACTAGTCTGTGTTCACCTGTGTATCTTTCTGCACACTAGAGGAACAATTGAGTTTGTCGTTGGAATTAGATGAAATAAAAGTGCCTGGACAGACTTTTTAGGAGTAATGCTTCCATAACTTGTGGAACTGCCTTTTTCTGTTATTTTATTCTTTGGAATTGAAATAGAAAGTAAAATAAAATAAATAAGTAGCTCAGAATACTTTGTCTTAGAATATGAGAACCTGAAAAGACCTCCAAGAGCATTAAAGCAAAATTTAGCCCTTCACAAATGAGGACATTACAGCATATCTGTGCATTTAGCAAATTTATCAAGCATGCACTACATGTGACACACTGGCAAAGGCATCTGGGTTGGAAACCCACAAAGCATCTGATGGGAAACCCTCTCCTCAAAGAGATTATAGACCAGGTGAAAACTTTCAACTCCCCTAACTTTGAGAGGGGGCATGGCTTGATGAGTTTGTTAGTGACACTCTAGACCAGGGGTTCTTAATCTCTTTTGTTCCGTGGACCCCTTTGCCAGTCAGGTGAAAACCATGGGCCCCTTCTCAGAATGTAGTGGCAGGTAGTTTTATGACACTCAACATTGGCATGTCTTTAAATTAAATTTCAGGATTATTAAAAATTATGTTTTACAACTTTCCCATAATTTCAATGCATGATAACCTAACATGGTTCAGAATCTGTTCATTCATTTTCAGTAAACATTTAGAAATTCAAGTTTTCCCATGTCATCATAAAACCCTCTCTGCCATCCTCACCAATCTTTTTGCAGGCAGTTATCCACTGCACTCGGACATGTTACATCAAAATAAATATCATACTAAGCCCACGCTATACTGTGTATTATTTAATAAATATATCACACCCACACCAACATGTCCCCACAAGAATAATGTTTTTTGAATTTTCAATTCAAGCGCACAGACCCCTTGAAATCTTTCCACAAACCCTGGTTAAGAACTCCTGCTCTAGACCCCAAATTTCTTGGCTTCTTCAGAACACTGTCCATCTATCATTGTAATATAATGTTGAGGCAAAATATGCAATTCACCATTGGCTTGCCGGGGAAAGTACTTTGCTTTTCACAGCTCTTATAGCCCAGGGATCCTTCCTCCTCATCTTCATCTTGAAAGAGTAGCATTCTACAAAGTTAAACGCACCATCTGGCATCTTCCCTCAGGGAGCTCAAGGGCAGGAAACACTCCGCTCTGGCTCCCCAACTGGGCTGTGGCCTGGGACGAGCCCGAGACAGTCCTTCCCCCTCTCCTTTCCCCGTGGTCCCTCTTTCTCTGGATTTCATTTGTGTGAGCTTAGTTCACTGAAGTAGAAAGATGACTGGAGAAAATACACTGAACAGATAAGGAAGAAACAACCATTTAAAATGATCGTTCATCAGTGTTGCTCTGCCCAGGAACAAAACACAGAAGCCTTGTGAAGAGACTGAACTGAGAATGTGACACAACTGGGTCCAGGTCCCTTTCAGATTCTTGTCAGTGGTATTCTCCATGTGAGTGAACGCTGAGAATGATTACAGGTCAGGAGTATGAAAAGTACAGTGAAAAACACATTTAGTATTAACATGACTTCCAAGTACTAACAACCCTTAATGGTGCCTTGGACTTTTTCCTAGCTTATTTAAATGTGTTTATATTTCAGAGGAAAGCTACATGCTGAAATCGGAAGCCCACCAAATCATAATGACTAGCCATCAGCTTACGACGTACAAGGTGGGCGACAGGTCCACGATGGAGCCGGTGAAGTTCAAGCTTTGGGGTCCTACAGAGCAGGAGCCCTTCCAAGGTCCTGGGAAGCATCCCAGCCATCCCCAGTGTCGTGCATCCATACAGTGTGGGAAGCAAGGTATTTTAACTGTAATTGATTATGACAACATTTTTGGGGTGCAGCTAAGGAGAAGCTGGGTTGGGGATAGATGTGTTTGGAATTCGTGGGATAGATTTATGAGGTTAGCACTCACTTACACACAGTGATTGACAACAGACAGTCCCCAGAGCCCCACGCGGCTGCCTGGTGCCTGAAGGGCAATCTTTTAGAGGGTTGCCCTTTGCCGGTGGAGGCTGCCCTAACCCCGGGTAGTTAGAGTCAGAACCGAACTGACCAAGTTGTTACAGTCTTTGCCATTGCTGATTGCTCTTGATAGTCCACACTGGGTCGTCCCAGAGTTAGAGTATTTTAATGAACATGTCAAGTCGAATTTTTGTTTAGCGACTAAATGCAACAGACCACTCTGGTCATCTTAAAACTGTTGGAGCCTTGCAAGAAGGTGACTTTTTAAGGGTCTAAACATGTATTTTCTAAACCTTGAAAAGAAACATGAACACAAATAATATGCAAGAGTTTATTCAAAAAGTTAATAGAGTTTATCTTTTTTTTTTTTTAACAAAGTATCAGAGATTGAACCCGGGACTTCATGTGTGGGAGGCAGGTGCTCAACCACTGCGCTCTCCCCTCTCCCCAGGTTGAGTTTAAATGTACGATGTGACTATACGCTTTGGAAGACTTCGACGCAAGTGAGACATTACAGCCTTCAGACTTGGATGCATATGAAGGGCACCATTTTCTGTCATCTTTATTTATTAAAGAAACTAGACGATCTTCAGATGAAAAATTAATGGAATGTGAAATGAAATTAATGAAGAACAGCAATGAAATCAATATAAATTACACTGATATTGAGATGGGAATTTATCATTTTAGTGTTCAGATCAGACCCAAAGCAATCATTCATTAAGAAAAAGAAATTTCAAACAGCAGTAATGAATAGGCTCCCTCATTGTGTCATAGCGCAATTAGTGTAGAGAAGTGAATCAGAAGAACATTGGAAGACCATGTACATGTTTTACTGACTTGACATTAAAAACCAGCATCTGGGGGAGAGTGGGTGTAGCTGGCGGTTGAGCATCTCCTTCCAGGTACAAGGTCCTGAGTTCAATCCCTGGCACCTCTTCAAAAAAAAATCAATATCTGTGAAGATAGCTGTGGTAGGCAAAACAATGCTTCCCTCCTCAAAGATGTCCATGCCTTAATCTCCAAAACGTGTGACTGTGTCACGTGGCAAAGGGAATTAGAGTTGCAGATGGAAATAAAGCTGAGAAAGAAAGCTTACCCTGGATCGTCTGGGTGACCGCAATATAATTACAGGGATCCTTGTAAATGGAAAATGGAGGCAGAAGAGTCAGAGATTTGGCGGCTTCACAGTGATGGCTTTGAAGCTGGAGGAAGGGGCCACATGTCGGAGAATGCCTCTAGAAGCAGGGAAAGGAAATGGGTTCTTCCCCGGAGCCAGAGGAACCAGCCTTGTTGACATCTTAATTTTAGCCCATGCAGGACTTCTGTATGAGCTACAGAACTGTTAGGTAATAAATTGGTGTTTTTTTTAAGCCACTAAGCTGCTGGTAAGTTGTTACAGCAGCAGTTCGAAACTAATACAAATTTAGAAAACTGCTACAAGGACGTCCTCAACTGAATGGACGGAGTCTCAACAATTCAAAGAGCACTTGATAGTCTGCCACAGGCAACCCAGAAATGCCCTGAAATCTTACAGATCCTATAGAAAGGCTGAAATCTTACAGTTCATATAAAGGACAACACTCCTAAAACTTTATGTGCCATTACCAGTTGTAAAACTGAAAGAAATTTCCTCAGTTATTAATAATTAAAAACAAATTTTGATGAACCATGCTAGAGGTAAGACTGAACTATCTTTCCAGTTTTGTGAATGAATATGCTAGTATACAATCATTGCTACGTGAAGAGGCAATTAAAGAGAATTAAGGTAAAAATGTAGAAAAATAACTATTCGAGAGGTATGCCAGGAAATTAATAAAATATGATGTTATTTTGCTGGACTTTCTGATGTCACATTTGTCAGGGTTTTTAAAAAATATTTGAATTGGCTTTTATTTTCTCATGCTAAGTAAATATATGACTTCATAACAATGTTTTCATTTATAATTTGGTATTCTTTTTCAAAATTGTATAAGCTTTGGTCACCCCAAAAATCCAGGTTTTCCCTGGAGGCCAGGCTGTCCTCTTGACTATCACATGGACTATCCCAACCAACTGACATCATGTGAGAGGCAGGTACAACCATTTGGACATGAGGAAACCAAGACATGGGAGTTGAGGTCACCGGCCTGGGTTACTCTGTTATCTAAGAGACAGAGCTTGGGACTGAGCAGAATCTAACTCCAAGGCCTGCGCTTTGTCATAGTGCAGTGGTTCTCAAAGGGCGGTCGCTGGACCTTATCAGCTCTGGGCTGGCTCCAGGCAGCCCCTGGTTTAGCAAGCTCTCCGGGTGTTGCTGACACATGCTGAAGTCTGAGAAAGACTGCCCCAGAATATAATAATCCTCTGATCTGGAAGACCAGACGCAGGCTTCCTGTGTCAGTCTACCAAAGGGGTGCCGATGCAAAGTACCAGAAACCTGCTGGCTTTTATAAAGGGTATTTACTTGGAGTAAAAGCTTGCAGGCCCGAGGCCGTGGAAAGCCCAGCTCAAGGTATGGTAAGAGATGCTTTCTCACCACAGTCAGCTGCCACGTGTTGAAGTGAGAAGGTGGGTGATCTCTGCCAGGTTCCAGCCTTCCCCTCTGGGCTCTTGAGGCGCCGTGGGCCCAGCTTTTTCCCAAGCTCACTTGCAGGCTGGCACAGGGCTCGTCTCTCAGGGCTTCCTGTATCGGTCTCAGCTCTCTCCCCAAGGTCAGCTGTAAGCCATCAGGCAAATGGGCGATCTGTCCCTGCGCTTTAGCTATTGGATCCTTATCCTTTCTGTCCCGTGACAGGATCGAACATGACAAGTTCTTTCCTCTGCATGTCCTCCTGAGTGAGTGTCCATTTACAACAGATCCAGCAAGGGGGCGGGCACTCAACCTAAGTAACATCCTCTGATGTAGCCCAATCAAAAGCCCTAACCTGATCTTATCCAGGAATCAGATCAAGGGTCCCTCAACTGAATTTAATACAATCCAACGTTTTCCCACCCAAAGGAACAGATTAGTCTACAAACATAATCTCTGTCTTCTGGGGACTCATAAATTACTCTCCAGCTGCCACATGTCCCACCCTCCTCCACCACAGCCTCCCTGGGCCATGGCGGCTATCAGGAAGTCCTGTCCTGTTGGAGCAGTAATCCCGGGGCACGGAGCAGAAGCTCCCGGAAAGCAGACCTGTCCCCAAGTGGAGTTCCACTCTGCCTGCTTGCTGAGAGTGAAGCTGTGCTCTCTCGGCGTTGGATGCTCGAGGACTGATGTTCTAATATAAACCTGGTGATGCAGAGGGCAGCAGGTCCACCCCAAGAGCAACTCTGGCAAAAAGGCGACACCGTGTGGCGACGGTGGGCGCTGCAGGAGAATACAGCGGGGTGGGCAGGTTTGCTTGGAGAGGGTCTGCTGGCCTTTTTCCTCCAGTCCGCCACGGACTAAAAATATTTTTGCAAAAGACAATTTTTTTCTTAAACTTTTCATTTTGAAATAATATAAAGCTTACAAGGACAATTTCAGAAATAACAAAATGCGTAGAAGGAACTCCAACATAATCTCCCACCAAGTCACCCAGATCCACCAGTTTTAACATTTTGCCAGGTTCTGCATCATTCTATCAATCCATCCATCTATCCGAATGACAGATTTTAGAAAAAATAAAATGAAAGAAAAGCATACAAAATGCACAAAACGTACACAACATTCTGTTTTGATATTCAAATTGCCATAGAAGTTTCTAACACCTCCTCGCATTGGCCGCCCTTTTCTCAGGCCAGTACCCGTGTGCATTCTGCTGTGGGCCCACGGTTTGTGCAGAGGTGCACTACTTAGTGTGCTCACTGTACTCTTAAGAACTTTATTTGTCAAAAGGGTTTCCTTTGTTAGACAGCCAAAAGAAGAACATGTATTTCTAGGTGCAAACATAGATTCCACCCTGGTTCTGAACGGACAGCCATCGAGCCTAAGAGATCCCGCTCACCCAGTCTCCATACCCTCATAAGACTTCTGGTCTTCACGCCGTCTGTTGTTTGTGTTTTGTTTTGTTTCATTCTCCTATAAAGGAGAAAGAGTTTAGATCTGAAACGCACTGTTGCAGTGAGTTAATATCAGGATATGAAAAAACAACCTCAATCTGGGTCAGGGTGGCAGAGTGAGAGGCTTCAGGGCTTCATCGAAGCTTTGCACAACCAGCAAGAGCTGGAGAAACACCTTCCTCAAAGGCCCAGAAAATGGCCAAAGTCCTGCAGTAACGGGGTGAGTGCTGAGTCAAGTAAAAGGCCACTGAAAACTGGTAGGACCTCCTGGGACCCCGCTGGCTGCGCCCCAGTCCCTCAACAGCTGGAGGCAGAGCTGGCCAGCATTTCCAGTGCCTTTCCCTGGTCCCGGCTCCAGAGGGACCCTCGTTCAAATATTGGGGAGTATGTATGTCCGGTGTCCCAGAACCTCCCCTGTGTGTACATGGCAGTGAACTCCGCTACAGGACCCTGGGGAAGCAGTCAGGGCGCTCTGCCGGGGGCAAGGGCTTGCTGGCTTTAGGATGCACAGGGCAGTGCCTGGAACCCTGGGGAAATTGTTTCCTGGGGACGAGGGGGCATTCATATTCATATAAACGGGGTCTCCTGGGGTCACACACACATGGCCAAGACAGCGCACATGTGCAGAAAGCATAGGGACGCCCTTCCGTTGGGACCTGGAGCTCGTCTCTGAATTGTGTGGACAAGCCCTGAAGGAGAGCGCTGGCACAGGTCCATCTGCAAACTGGGAAAGGTGTTTCCTTCCTTTAATTTTTCTGTTGGTGGTGTTAGCTCCTAGCATTAAGCTCTGTCATAACATTACTTGGATACAAGCTTAAGTAACAGATGCTGTGACTCTAAATTCCAGAGATAGTATGTTAAAATATCAAAATGTCCCATTTCAACAAAAGCTTATAAAGCATACAAGGAAAGAGAAAGTGATATCCCAGGGAAAGTAGAATAGGAAAACATTAGAACCCATCACCTAGGACAGCCGGACCTGGGACATACCAGACAAGTGCTCAAAGAGGTAAATGAATGCACGGATGAAAAACTAAAGGATTTAAGGAAAATGCCAGATGAACATAAAAAGAATATCAATAGAGAGATGGAAATTATGGAAAGGAACAAAACAGAGCCGAAGAGAACAGTAAAAGAAATTTAAAACTCCCTAGAAGGGTTCAAAAGCAGATCGGAGCTGAAAGAAGAACCAGAGAGTCTGACAAGACAATTGAAATCATTCGGTCAGAAGAGCAGAAAGAAGAAAGAGTGAAGAAAATTCAGCAGAGCCTAAGGCACCTGTGGGACACCATCAAGCACACCAATATATTCACTGTGTTAGTCTCAGAAGCAGAAGAAAGAGAGCAAAGGACAGAGGGAATATTCAAAGAAAGAATGGTTGAAAACTTCCCAAATTCAACAAAAGACAGACCTCAAGATTCTCAAGGTGGGAGTGGATGTGGCTCAAGCAGTTGGGTGCCTGCCTCTCACATGGGAGGGCCTGGTTCGGTTCCCAGTGCCTCCAAAAAAACAAAAAAAAAAAAAAAAAACAAATGAAAAAGCCAGCTTGGGAGCTGGGTTGAGTTCCTGCTTCTTCCCACATACAAGGTCCCTGGTTCAATCCCCTTCCCTAAAACCTCAAAAAAAAAAAAAGAGGGACATTCCTAGATAAGCAGAGCAGAAGGAGTTCCTCACCACTAGACCAGTCCTACAAGAGAAACTAAAAAGAGTTCTGTAGGTTGGAAAGAAAGAACAAGATCGAAGCCACATGAAATTATATAAATGCCAATACTATTGTATTTTTGGTTTGCAGCTCCACTTTTTACTTCCTATAGGATCTGAAAGGCCAATGCATAAAATGTCAAGATGAATCAATGGTTTATAATTTATAACCCTGTAATTTGTAACAAGAACTACATTAAGGTGGGGGGACAAAGGGGTATAAGAAAATACTTTGTGAATACTATTAAAGTGAAGTTGGTATCAAATCAGATAAGATTGTTAGAGATTTATGATATTAAATGTAAGCCCTATGGTAACTACAAAGAAAACATCAGGGAATTTGCAAGCTTGTAGAGACAGAAATTAAAGTTCAACCTGCCGGGGCAGAGGACAGGGGGACTGGGGAATTAATGCTTAATGGGTATAGGGTCTCTATTTGGGGAGATAGGAAAATTTTAATAATGAGAGTGGTGAGAGTACTGCAATATTGTGAATGTGGTTAACTCTATCAAATGGTATGCTTAAGAATGGTTGAGACGGGAATGTTTATACTGCATAAATGTTTGCACAATTTTAAAAATTAGACAGAACAACTGAAGAGACAATTAACAGTTAAATGTGATACATAATCCTGGATGGGATCTAGCAAGAGAGAAGAAATTGCTCAAAGAAACATTATTAGGACATATGAAAAAATTGGAATATAGAGTGTAAACTTCATATCAATGTTAACTTATTGAACTTGATAACTGCACTACGTAATTGAATAGCCCTGTTCTTAGGAAATGTACATGACAATAGTAAGTGTTCAGAGAGCATGATGCATACAACCTACACTCATGTGTTCAGAAAATGGATGGAGGGATGGGTGGATGGATGGATGGAAAGATAGATAAATGACAAAATGATACAACAATGTGCCATAAAGTTAAAATTGGTGGGTCTGGGTTCTGGGGAAGAGGTAGGTGTATGCTGAAGTTTTCTGAATGGTGTTTATATTATTTTTAACTTTTCCTGTTAAGATTGAACATGTTTCAAAATGGATAATTAAAAAAAACACCTGTGTATCTGTTTTTTTTTTTTAAGATTTTTAAATTTATTCCAACCTCCCCTCTCTCCCCCCCGCCCCAATTGTCTGCTCTCTGTGTCCATTCGCTGTGTGTTCTTTTGTCCGCTTCTGTTGTTGTCAGCGGCACGGGAGTCTGTGTTTCTTTTTGTTGCGTCATCTTGTGTCAGCTCTCCGTGTGCGGCACCATTCCTGGGCAGGCTGCACTTTCTTTTGCGCTGGGCGGCTCTCCTTACGGGTGCACTCCTTGCGCGTGGGGTTCCCCTATGCAGGGGACACCCTGCGTGGCACGGCACTCCTTGCGCGCATCAGCACTGTGCGTGGGCCAGCTCCACACGGGTCAAGGAGGCCCGGGCTTTGAACCGCGGACCTCCCATGTGGGAGAGGATGCCCTAACCACTGGGCCAAGTCCACTTTACCGTGTCTGTTTTTTTCTTTTGATTATTTACCTTGCGTTTGACATACAGTACCAACTTACACAATGCACTACAGTGGTTAGAAAGTGAAGAGTTAAAGACCCAATACATTTGATATTAAGCTCATGTAATCTCCAAAATAAAAACAAGCATTTGTTGCTTTATTTCTGAAGTCTAACTGACCAGTCAACTGGATCGTTAGAAACAAACTAACTAGAAAGTAGTGATCCACTCAGCATTATTGAAGGCAGATGCAAAAGTCAATTTGTGTCACTGAATGTTAAAACTGTGTCTGGAAGAATGAAAAATTAAAACACGAAACTAGAATTAGTCATTGCCCATTTGCCTAAAAATGTATTTGAAAAAAAGAAACAAATTGCAAGTAATCACATGTAAGGATTATCTAAGAATAAAATTTTTGTGGCTGTAATAGAAATGATTTCAAAATGGATTTTCTTCTCATCATAGCTAAAGCACAAACATTTCACAACTTTTTAAGTGCATCTTTGGAAGATGGTTGACAGCTTCCAAGCTGCTTGTCCATTATTTAATTCCCTGGAAATATAACTCAACACTGGTTGAACAAATCAACTTTTGGGGGAAACTGTCTTTTTCAGGTGTGCATTTAAACTTTTTTGTCAAAACACAATTTGTTTTAGTTTTCAACTCTGTAAATTCTAAGGACTATTTCATTAGTCTTATTTATTTAACTAAATGACTTCTGGGGAAAAGTACCTATATCTTTCTGTTGTGAGCCATAAACAAGCCCCTGACAAATTTAAAATAAATTCAGTTTCTCAAATTCAAAATATAAATTGTTCATAAAAGGATCTAGCTGTGAGGATGTAAGTTTTTCTTCATATCTCTCTATGCCATCATTATAGAAACCCATGCAAAATATATTCGAGTTTGATATTAGAGACAAATAGATTCTCAGGGAGAGAACTTTTGTGCACAGTGTTAACTGGGCTGCGGGGCAGGGATGGGTAGAGTTTCCTTTCCTGGAAGAAAACAAGGAAAAGGTCTAACCATGTTCTTCAAAAAAAAAAAAAAAAGGAGACACTGAGAGGTTACATTTTTTCCCTGAGATTGAAGCTGCTCTCTGTTAACTTTTAACAGACATGCATTGAAAATTGGTGTACGCCAGACTATCAAGGTTACATGGATATTAACCTTGCATGCCTCCCTCAAAGTGCCTGAACCCAAGGGGATGTGCTCAGATAGGCAGACTACAGCAAGATAATTGCCAAGATGCAGGTGAGTTCAAAATACTACAGCAGAATTGCATATAGTGCTCTGAAAAAGATTGAATTCTTCTGGGAATACCCATGATAGCTGCCCAGAGGAGATGACACTGCAACTTCATGAAGAAGGCTGGGCAGAAATTCATGAAGGAGGGAATTCCATTCTAACAGAGAAGAAGGTCTGTGCAAAGCTACAGGGGCGAAATGAAGAATGGCACAGGCATAAAACAAAACGTAGCTGTGTGCTGCATAGCATTATTGATTCCTTACTTCTCACCTCACCCGTCATAAAGGGCTCTGCGGGGTCAAGATGAAGGAAAATGGGTGGTTTTTGAAGGGATGGGACAAACAAGGTGTATTAACATCTATTATCAAATGCAGTATTTCATTGAACCAAAGAAGGTGTCACTTTTTAAAAGCACAATTACTTTATGTTCCACTAAGAGAACAGGCTGCCAAGCAAACTAAGAGATGCTTTTGAGGGTAAGATGAGTCCTAATTCTAGAAATGTCGCTCTTGGTCTTTGCTAACCACTAGAATTAAGTATGTTAGAAGCATGAATGCACTGGAGAGGACAGTTGTCATCATCTCCACTTGCTCCGTGGGGAAACGGAGCCACAGAGGGGTTAGGGGCCCGGCCAAGGCGCACAGCTTACAAGTGACAGAGCGGGCAGGGAACCCAGAAAGCTGGCTTTCCAGTGGGCACCCACTCTTCCCCATACTATTGTGCAGCCCAGGGGTGGGGGGCAAATGTATGTGGGGAGAGAGGAGAGGAAAAGTCAGCAACTGAACACGGCCGAGGAGGCTGGTCTCACACAAGCCACAGCTTGGAGGAAAGGACTGGATAATTATTTGAAGGGAAAATTGTCAAGGGCCTTGAAATGTTATCCATGGGTTGGGGGGATGCATGTGTTTTCTGTATTTTCCTTACTGGCACCTGTGGATTATACACCAGGGACTGGGCAAATTATCAGGAATGCAAATCCAACACAAAACTCCAGGAGCTCGCGGGGAGCTAGGAAGTCTAGTTAAGTGTGTGTGTGTGCGCGCGCGTGCTAAGTTGCAGGTCAGACAGCACCTTTAGGAAGGCACCTGTGCAGCAGGCCACCTGAGAAGTGATACCTCAGCCTAATAGTGGAAGAAGACGTGGGAGCTATTCTGCTCTCCAAACTGTGCCAAAGCGAAGCTAGCTTCCTGGTGCCGAAGCTGGGTTTCCCAGGAGCCGTGCCCAACACACACACGCCTCAGCTCTGACGATCCCTGGGACCCGGTTCTAACACTGAAAGTCCCAGTTCCCAGGAAACTCCAGCTGGGAGGGCGGGTCACTGCCCCACCTCTGCCTGCGGTGCGTCCCAAGCCTCCAGCTTAGCTCCTTCCCCTTCCCTCTAGCACAGGGTTGCTCAAACTTTAAAGGGCACAAGGGTTACCTGGCAGGCTTGGAAAGCACAGACTCCTCGCCCCCTAGTCCAGAGCTTCTGGCTCAGAAACTGGTGAGGCTGGACAGTTTGCATGTCCAAACAGCGCCCAGCTGAGCTGAAGCTGCCTGTTCCCTGCTCAGCACTGAGCAGTAGAGTTCCTGCCCAGACGTAAGGTTCGGGAGCAAATGTTTGGGAGGTTGGCTTAGGTTCTCCAAGCATTGCCTCCTCTGCCCTCCTACCAGGCTCCCATCAAGACCATCCCAGCACTCAGGGAAGAACAAAGGTAGAGGACGATCTGAGAACCCAAATCTCTCCTAAACCAGGGTTCGTTCCAAATAAAGTGTGTTGTGGGGGAAGCAGCCACTGTGGCTCTTCTAATCCACCCCTGAAGCTTAGGTAACAAAACCCAAAGGTCAATCACTCTTTTCAGTGACATAATTTTGCAAGAGAATCAACTCTACCTTGATCCCCTAAGAAGGCTGACCTGAGGTAAAACGGATGTCCTACAATTTTCCCCCCAAAAGAAACTCATCAAGAAAACGCATCTGCCTCTGGCTTTTCACAGCCTCTACGCTTTGAATAATAAAAGTCAAACCATTTGCCACTGTGAGACATTTAGCTGACTTTTAGCACACCTAACAGAAATGTTCAAATAAATCTATTGGTGCGAGTTTGGAATAAGGGGCACTATTCTGTCACCTAGCTAAAGATTCCTTTTTTTTTTCTCTCTCTCTCGTCCCCTTCCCCGCACTGCCCCAGTTGTCTGCTCTCTGTGTCCATTCGCTGTGTGTTCTTCTGTATCCGCTTGTGTTCTAGTCAGCGGCACCCAGAATCTGACTCTCATTTTGTTCCGTCATCTTGCTGCTTCAGCTCTCTGTGTGTGCGTCGCCACTCCTGGGCAGGCTGTGTTTTTTTCGCACTGAGCGGCTCTCCTTATGGGGTGCACTCTTTGCGCGTGGGGCTCCTCTATGTGCGGGACACCCCTGTGTGGCACGGCACTCCTTGCGCGCATCAGCACTGTGCGTGGGCCAGCTAATCACACGGGTCAGGAGGCCCGGGGTTTGAACCTTGGACCTTCCATGTGGTAGGCAGACGCCCTATCCATTGGGCCAAATCTGCTTCCCTGAAGATTCTTAAATTAATCGGATTTTTAATGGGCTCTTTACATCTGACTGTTACAGAGGCTCAAAACTCAGTGCAGAGGAATTCTTCCATCTGCCAAGATTCATTACTAAAATCGTCTCCAAATATTTATTCACTTGAGTGGAGGTCTCAGTGTAGATATGTTGTAAGAAATCAAAAGAAACAAGGAGCTCCTGCTTGCAACAGCAATTAATAATTAAATCCTCTTGTCTTGGAGGAAACACTGCCTTACACATTTATATCTCAGGACACGACGCCTTGACCCTGATCATTTTAAGGCTCATGGTACAAAATGGCATTATGATGTATATAAAGTAGGAATAACCAAATTGAGATACTCCTTACAAGAGGCCACCGAAAAGCCACTCAAGCATCCTTTTCCCTTGCCTTCCTGAGCTGTGAAGCCACAGAGCAGGGGTTACCAGGCCCTGGCCCGTGAGACCCAGGGGGCCCCTGGAAAGGCTTTCTGGCCTCTTTCCTCTTCATCCTTCTTGCCTTGCTTCTCCCTAGAACGCAAACTTGGAGGCGGAAGTGGTTCTCCGTGAGGAGTCACGAAACTGCAATTACCGAGACAGCCTGAACCACCTCACCAGCTTGGGGCAGCCGAACCAGCCCGACTTCATTTGAAGAGACACACATCAACCCAGCTGCCCTGTACCCAGCCAGGGCTGGTCTAAGGATTGACTGATAAAGAGGATAGGATAGGATAAGATAGTAAAATTTCATGTAAAACCTGGAAATGAAAAGGGCAGTGGTCACCAGAAATTCTGATGGCAGGGACAGAGAAGAATGGATGTACCATGGGGGCATTTTTGGGATATTGGAATTGTCCTGCATGACATTGCAATGACAGATACAGGCCATTATACATTTTGTCAAAACCTATAGAATTGTGCAGGGCAAAGCGTAAGCTATAGTGTAAACTATAGACCATGGTTAGTAGCAATGCTTCAATACTTGTTCAGCAACTGTAACAAACGTACCACACTAATGACAGATGGTGTTAACGTGGGAAAGTGTGGGAGGGGGAAGGGGTAGGGTATATGGGAATCCTCTGTATATTTTGTGTAACATTTATGTAATCTAAAGCTTTAAAAATCCCCCCCCCCCCAAAACAGCTACCCGCTCTGCTACAGTGGGATAGCTCTGTGGGGCCGTCCTTGCTCCAGGGGTCCTCAAAAGTCAGGCTGGAGCCACGGGCTGGCAGAGCCCACATTCACCTTGTTTCTTTCCCTACCTTAATTTCCCTAAAGTGCTCCCAAGTTAATTACTTGCACAAAAACCCAGATGCAGGTTCTGCTTCTAGGGGAAAAAGCCACTTGCTATTTTTTTGTAACTTCATGTCGTTTTTATTATTCTAGGTTTTGTGTTTCTTGAAGCTGAATGCAATCCAATCCAATATACTCAAGATGCCAGATTAGGTGCAATAGAAGCAGCCAAATAACTGCACGACAAGCAAAGTAATACAGAGGCCATTGAAGCTGTTTCATCCCCTTAAATCATGAAGGAGCAGCGGGTGAGGGCAGGCAATGCCTTCCTGCCAGGCTTGGTTCTAGGTCTTTCTGTGGCTCCCTGATCTCTGGCAACAACCTCTTCTGTTCTATACCATATTTGGGCAGAAGCAGCCCTCCTCCCATTCTCAATACTCTAGAGACCCCCACAGGGGGCTAAGGGTGAAAGTCTTCAAGGTCATGACATTGTATTTACTGCACGTGGTTTGAGGGCCCTGAGCTTGGCCCCACCCTGTACTTGTGCCCATGAAACTACACAGCCAAGAAGAGAAAACATTTGACTTTCCCAGGTATCCTGTAAGACATGTGGTTGACAGCTCCTAGCCTGGGTCCAATACCCACCCATTTCCCCTTGCAGCAGCAAGAGAAGGCCTTCTCAGTCCCTGCAAATCTATGACTTCCCTTGCCTACTAAATCTCTGAAAACCTTAACTTCAACAGTTTTCCTCCTGAGCTAAATATAAATCCTATCCTGCTAGATCTGCACCCTTTCCTCTTTCTTTTTTCTTTTAGTAACAGGTGTGTCTCTCACCTGCTTGCCCCTCATCCTACCAGGTGCCCCTTGGTCCATCCTTCTTTGACACACTCTGTACAAGCATGCCCACCCTTTTGGAAAGTCTTCAGCCTTTGACTTCTGAGGCCATGGGAGTTCCCCGCCCCAGGCAAGCCGCCATTTTGGTTCTCCTTTGAGGGCTCCTCTCTTGAACTGGCCCCTTAGACATCAGCATCCCCAGGTTCCAGACTTGGAAGCCATGGCCCCAGCCTTGAACAACTCCAGGGGAGCCACTCCCATCATAAGCAACAGTTGTATCTCTACATTAGGTCAAACCATATGAAATATCCACTTATAATTCAAAACCACGTGAATACAGCAATTTCAGGTGGTTCAACCTGCGTGATTTCCAGGTTACCTCATCACCACCTGTAAGCTCCTAATTGCCAAATCTATACCTCTGGTCAAAAATGCTCTTCTGAGTTTTTGCCCTGTATATTTAATGGCATATATATAAAATCAGCTGTGATGTATGGACCCCCAGAAAAGAATGTTCTTAGAGTTAATCCATTCCTGTGGGTATGGACCCATTATAAGTAGGATCTTCTGGTGAACAGGATCTTAACTTGAGATGTGACTCATCTCATTCAGAGTAAGTCTTAATCTGCTTACTGGAATCTTTTATAAAAGAATGAAATTCAGACAAAGAGAGAGAAAGCCATGGAAGCAAGAAGCTGGAAGCAATGAAACCCAAAAGAGATGCCACCACATGCCTTGCCAAGTGACAGAGGAGTCCAGGTTTACCAGCAGCTGGTCTTAGGAGAGAAAGCATCTCCCAATAATACCTTGATTTGGACATTTTTATGGCCTCAAAACTGTAAGCTTGTAACCTAATAAAGCTCCATTGTAAAAACCAACCCTTTTCTGGTATATTCCTTTCTGCAGCCTGGCAAACTAGAACACTAGTCATCTCTGCTTAGACAATAAATTCAACATATCCAAATCTGAACTCCTAAATTTTCCCCTCAACACCTCTCTGTGGCTGTATTTCCTAGTTCAGCAAATTGTCCCACTGTCTGTCAAGGAGTCTAAAGCCAGAAACCTAGGAATAATTCCTGGTTACCCCTTCTCACGCATTCTCCATAACTAAAGTCATAACTAAACTCTGCAAAGGCTTCCTGCCTCGTGTTCCTCAAATAGGTCTCCACATCTCCACCACTGCCATTGCCTCAGGTGGCATAGTCATGGTTTTGTCTAAAATTGCACAAAACTCTTCTAGCTGGTGTCACTGATTGAAACCCTTAAGACTCCTCCAGTCTCTCTTCTCCCAGGGTGGCCTGTCCAAATGCAAACCTGATAGGCCCCTCCCTCCCCTGTTCATACCATTCAATTCACCCCTTCCCCAGTTATCCTAAAGACCTCACAACATAATGACTTTCATGATCTGCCTGCTGCCCCTCTCTCTAACTACATCTCTCACTCCCATTCTAAAATTCCCCTTACTCCAGCCACAGAGAGCCTGTTTTTTTTTAGATTTATTTTTTTATTTATGCCCCACCCCCCAGTTGTCTGCTCTCTGTGTCCATTCGCTGTGTGTTCCTCTGTGACTGCTTCTATCCTTAGCAGCGGCACCGGGAATCTGTGTTTCTTTTTGTTGCGTCATCTTGTTGTGTCAATTCTCCATGTGTGCAGCACCATTCTTAGGCAGGCTGCACTTTCTTTTGCACTGGGCAGCTCTCCTTACGGGGTGCACTCCTTGTGTGTGGGGGTTCCCTACGCAGGGGCCACTACTGTGTGCCAGGGTACTCCTTGCGCGCATCTGCACTGCACATGGGCCAGCTCCATACCGGTCAAGGAGGCCCGGGGTTTGAACCGCGGACCTCCCATGTGGTTGGTGGATGCCCTAACCACTGGGCCAAGTCCACTTCCCGTGAGCCTGTTTTTAATTCTTCTAGAGTAGTTTTTCAAACTGTGGATCTCAACCCATGGCTCATACCAACTTTTATTATTGAAATAGAATATAATAAAAAATATGAACGCATATCACATAGAACTCATATTTCAGTTAGACATAGCTAGGATAGGAGGATAAATGATGGATGGATGGATAGATAGATAATTATGAAGAAGATGGATGGATAGATGGATGGATGATTGGATGGATAGACAGCTTCAAATATAGCTATGTATGTGTGAGTGTGTATGTATACATGCACTAAATTGCAACATAAAGTGTGTGTTGCTGTGAGTCACTTTCAAACAAGGCTAGAAGTGAGGGCTCTAAAGTTTCATGTTCTCCTCTGTCTGTCCCCCTCCCCATTTGCTCTGGGTACCTAAACCACCTCCCCCATTCCTTCAGCAGCCACCAGTCACCCTTCCAAATTCAGCTCAAGAATCACTTACTCCAAGGAGTTCCTCTGATTCCATTGTTTGTTTTGCATACCCTTTTCTGAGATTTTTAAAGACTCTACACACAAACCCATCCTAATGCTTTACTGAAAAATATTATAATAATCAATTTGCTTCTCTGCTTCACAACTACGAGCACTACAACCTGGTCTGTATAATGAATAGCATTTAGCCCACAGCCCTTCCCCAGGACTGTGAGAACGTCAGTTTCTTCATGTGGCTGCTTTGGGTATTCCAATGGAGTGGGAAAGCCATGCTTCCCTTCGTGAAGTCTAGAGAAGCAGAGCCAATCTGCAGAGAGGAAGGGAGGAAGTGCAGCAGCTAAAAGAAGCAGGACCAAGTGTGGAAAGGGAGTCCTCACAGATCTCCAAGTCCTGGTTAACAGACTCTCCTGTCCTTGGATTGCTGATTGCAAACAATCCCTCTTTGCTGTCATGCTAACTGCAGAGGAGTTCTGTGACTTGGACCAAGAGTCCCAGGCACTCAGCTAGTGCAGTCTACATCCATGGATGAAGACGAGGGCCAGGCCTGTTTGAGTGTGTCCCCAGCATCAGCACTGTGCCTGACAGTGGTGATTCAACAAACACTTGCTAAGCAATCCAGTACTCGGGGAAGTTCTTAAGGGACTGCCACAGAAAGGCACAGTGGGTCAGTTCTCCCACACTCATAAACAGTTTGATAGTGAGAGGAGAGTCGGGGAGGGTAGGAGTAGGAAGGCAGCTGTGATGCTGAGGAGGAAGAGGAGTCCTACCTCCACAGCCAGGGCCAGGGAGTCCCAAGCCTCAGCCTCTCACCTGAGAATTGGTGATAATAATATTCACTTTCAGCATTCAGAGAGAAAACTCCCATCTCTACTTCAGACAGACAGTGTCTCCTGGGAACTCATCAAGGACCTTCATCAGGGACCCAGGTTTGCAGCCTGCCCTGTGGAATTTGGACTTGTGTATCCCTACAGTTACAGGAGACAATTTTATGAAATCTCATATTATTTACAGATATCTCCTGTCATTTCTGCTTCCCTAGAGAACACTAATTAATACAGCTTCCTCCCTCCCTTCCTCCCTCCCTCCCTCCCTCCCTTCCTTCCTTCCTTCCTTCCTTCCTCTTATGTAAGACTTGCTCCTAAATGAGTCTGTAGGGTGGGAATGAAATGGCATGTTCTTCAGAGATGAAATGGAAGAAAACAAAACTTAGAACCAGATTGCTTTGTTACCACAGGGATAAATCTTAAAGGAACCTTACATATAAATTAGTCCCACCAGTGCCTACTAAAGATGAAGAAATGGAGGTTGAGAGGTTGATGACTTCTCAGGATCTCACAGCTTCCTAGTGGCCCTGGCTGGTTCTTATTCTTCCTCAGTCCAGTTTTCTTCCCACCATGCCAGGGACCTTCCCTCTTAACTGAGGCCTCCAGAAATGAAAAACCCTAGCATATGTATATGCGTTGGGCTGTTGTGGTTGCGAAGAGTCTTCTATTAATATATTTGGGGAAACTCCTCACATTTTGAGTCCCATCTCCCCTGTGTTAAAGTTTCCCATCTTCCTTTAGAGTTTTGATTCAGGCAAGTGAAAGTGCCAGTCATATAAAACCATGCAAAATTTGGAAGAGGGCAAATGAGGAAAGTGGCTTGGCGCAGGACGTGCATTTGCTGCCTCGACTCCAATGGTGGCTTCTTTGGTGGGGGTGCCCACCAGACTGAGAATCTAACACAGAAGAGGCACTGCTGCTGGCTCAGGACCAGCAGCCCGAAAGCAGTGTCCCTGATAGCACAGGAAAATGCAGCCTTTGTCCTGGGCAGAGGCAGTGAGAGGAAAGGTTTTCCTAAACCAGTACTGCAGCTTGGACTCACATGTTCTTAACGGAGACAGGTCCTCCAGGCTATTTCCCAGGTTACCTATTGATTCAGCGATCCACCCAAAATCCTCTTATCAAATTCCTTTTCAGCTGATATTAGCCAGAGAGGATGTAGGTATCTGTAACCAAGAACCCTGACCAATAAAAGCAAAATATTTTATATCACAGTGATCAAATATTGAGATGGTCTATTTAGAACATGTTTCAGTTGGTGAGAAGTAAACGCATAAGCTAAATTAGAAGCCCATAAAATAACTGATATTGCAGAAGTGCTAATTATTCAACAAATACTTTTTTTAGGAGGTACTAGGGAGTGAACCTAGGACCTCATGCTTGGGAAGCAGGTGCTTAACCACTGAGCTACGTCCACTCCCCAATGAGAGTTTTTTTGTTTGTTTGTTTGTTTTCAGGAAGTACTGGGGATTGAACCCAGGACCTTGTAAATGGGAAGCAGATGCTCAACCACTTGAGCTACATCTGCTCTCCAAGAAATACTTTTAAATGCTTATTATATCCCTGGCACTATGATAAGTAATGAGCTTTCCTGTCTTTAAGTTCCATTCATCTCCTATTACTTTTATAAACTATTACACATGATGTACTTTATACCTATAAAATATGTGCATTACAGTGAAAGCTATTATATACTATTAATGATTGTAAGGCTTTGACAATTGAGGCAAAATTCTAAATGTACTTAAATTGGTTTAGCCCAAGTTCATGATCATACTTAACGTTTACATTTTGGGAAATATATTGGGCAATAATTGAGATTGTTGATGTGCAGAAAGGGCACTTGTATTTAGGACTCTTGCAAAGGTGCTAAGGAAGGGTTGCCTTACAAGCAGTGGGATTTAAAGAGAGGCTGTTATTGGATTAGGATTCTGGTTTCCCTATGGGCTGTTTCTCTCTTTCCATTGCTTGCTCATTAACATGATTTTAGCAAGGCTTCAATTTAGAGGAAAAGACAGTCACCAGCGATCCTCAGTTCTGCTCCCTCCTGCAGCTTCGTGCTCTCTTAAAAAAAAGGATTTCTCATCATTCCCATCTTTAATGGCATAAAAGAAATTATTTTCAGTGCCTAGTCATCCTGCCTGGTCCACTCTTAAGTTTCCTTTTTGAGTGAACACGCCAGTTAGACCTATCCTGGATATAACCATGACTAGCAAGGCATGTGCTGTGTGTGGTTGGGATGATAAGAGCCACTCTAGCTCCTCCAAAAGGCTCTTGCTGCATCTGCCCTTTCCTGCCACATAATTTACTAGCAGGGCAAGTACTTCCATTTGGCTTGGCTGATAAGAAGCTGCTTTCAGGTTTTCCAAACAGCCCTGCCACTTCTCCCTTTCATGTCATACAATTTGAAACTTCCAATCCCCAGTTTCCATGGAAAAGCCCTACCCCTCCCCTCTGAGTCACAGTAAAGGCAAGGGCCAGGAGCCCCTGCAGTCTTCTTCCTTGCCTCCTCCTTAGACCCCTGCAGGAGCCCAGGTTAGGTAAGGCCAGGAGGCCCCTCCGCCTCTTCATTCTCCCCGCTCCTCTCCTGAGCCTTTCCTCCAACAAAGCTGTCCTTTCGTGCATTCTTGGTTGGCTGGCTATCTGTGTTTGACCTCATCACTTGAACTTTCACACACCATCCCAAACTCCATCAAAAGGAATTCTGTAAAGAAGAAAATTAGAAAATTGACAACCACTTTCACAACTCAATTCCCAAGCATATGACACTTATTGATATTAATGAAATTTATATCAAAATAGATTTTATGGCATCTTTGTAGTAATCCGATACGAAGAGTTCAACAGAAATGCTAGATTCAAGGGAATCTTTATCTTTGAAGCAACATTCACTAAGAATGTCTTGAATTTGGACATTTCCATCCTTTTACTTGTTTGTCCTAATCATCTTTAGATATTACCTGAAGCTAGGTTTCTCTTTATCGTAGTTCTATTGGACATAGATGTTTAGTAGTTGGTGCTAACTAAATTTAAATGGTAAAATGATGTTTTATTGATAATGCTGATATTAACCATATTTTATTATCACTTCTTATAAAAATTATTTTGAAGGAATATTCTTTTAGTAACTTTTATCTAAATCAAGGGTTAGCAAACTATGGCCTGCAAGCCAAACTCTGCTTATGGCCTATTTATGTAAATAAAGTTTTATTAGAAAACACCTAAGCTCAATTGTTTATGTACTTTCTCTAGCTACTTTTTCACTACAATGGCAGAGATGAGTATCTAGGACAGAGACTGTATGACCCACAAAACCTGAAATATTTACTGTCAGGCCCTACACAGAAAAAAGTTTATTGATTCCTGATCTAAATCATCAAAAAACTGAGGAGATGGGAAGCGGATGTGGCTCAAGTGATAGGGCCTCTGCCTACCACATGGGAGGACCTGGGTTTGATCCTGGGGCCTCCTGGTGAAAAAGAAGAGAAAGCGTGCCTGTGCAGCAAGCCAGTGCTGCGTGGTGAGCCAAGTGCCCATGCAAGTGCCAGTGTGGCAAGCCGAGTGCCCACGTGTGAGCCAGTGCCCGCGCAAGTGAGCCACACAGCATGATGATGACGCAACAGAAGAGAGACGAAGGGGAGAGCCAAGGTGAAGCACAGCAGAGACCAGGGACTGAGGTGATGCAGCTGACTAGGAACCTCTCCCCACATCGGAGGCGCCCACGATGGAATCCCGGTGAATCCTAGAGGAGAAAAAATGAGAAGAGAAGGCAAAAAGAGAAATAGATACAGAAACTCACACAGCAAATGGACACAGACAGCAAAAACAGCAGGGTGGGGGGAGGGGGGAAGGGAAGGGAGAAATAAACCTTTAAAAAAATAAAATTAAAAAGATTACTTAGGCCAATATTGTTTTTTGTTTTGTTTTGTTTTTCGCTTTCTAGGAGGTACTGGGAATTGAACTCTGGACCACTGAGCTACATCTGCTCCACAGGCCAATAATGTTAAAGTATATTGTTTTAGTTTCCTAAGCTGCTTAAAGAAAATGCCATGAAATGGATTGGCCTTAAACAATGGAAATTTATTAGCTCACAGTTTTGAGGCCAGGTAAATGTCCAAATCAAAGCATCATCAGAGTGATGCCTTCTTTCCCAAGACCCGCTGCCAGTGATCCTCGCCTCCTCAGCCACATGGCATGCATGGAAGCATCTGCTGGTCTCTCCCTTATTTTCCAGGTTCCATTGCTTTCAGCTTCTTGCTTCTGTGGCTTTTTTCCTCTCTGTTCTGATTTATCCCAGTTATAAAGGACTCCAGTAATAGGTTTAAGTCCCATCCTGAATGAGGTGGGTCATACCTTAACTGAAGTAGCCTCATCATGAGGTCCTGTACTACCCACAGGAATGGATTAAATTTAAGAACCTGTTTTTCTGGGGTATGTACAGCTTCAATCCACCACACATACTATATTATATTTGCATTTGAGTCAAAGTATATAATACTTATTGAATTTATATGTTCATTGCTCTTTATTGATCTTTTTTGCTTCTATATATTTTTCAAATATTGTACAATGAAAATGTATAAATTGTATTATTAGTAGGAAAAGTCTAGTTATATTTTATTTTAAAGTTAATATCACTTGTCTGCTTCAAAAATCCTCATTTATAAAATTATAGTTTGAAGTCAATGATCTATAGTATCTCTCTGGACCTTATGCTCTGCAATTCTAAAGAGGAATAAGCTAATATCCTAAAAGGCCTTTACTTAAATGGCTGCAGGAGTATTTCATGCACATAGTAATCAAAAGAGAGGAGGGTGACCATATCAATACTGGACAAAATGGACTTTAAGTCTAAAACCCATTATAAGAGACAAAGAACATTATATACCAATAAAAAGGTCACTTTGACAAGAGAAATCAATAATTTTAAATGTATATGCACATAAGAGCAGAGCACCAAAATTTATCAAGCAAACATTGCCATAATTTAAAGGAGATATAGACAGTTCTACAACACTTGTTGGAGATTTCAATATATCACTTTCAATACTAGATAGAACATCTAAACACAAGATCAAAAAGGAAATAGGAGGCCTGAAAATGACTATGAACCAACTAGATTTAACCAGCATATATACATATATAGAACACTTCACCCAAAAGCAACATAATACACAAAACACATTCTTTTTTTGAGGTACTGGGGCCAGGGAATGAACCCAGAACCTTGTATGTGGGAAGCTGCACTCAACCTCTGAGCCACATCAGCTCCCTATACATTTTTTTAAAGTGCACACAAATCACTCTCTAGGATAGATCATACATGAGGGCACAAGAGCACAAAAGAAATCTCAATAAAGTAAAAAATATTGAAATCATAAAAAGTAGCCATAATTAAATGAAGTTAAAAAATCAATAACAGAAGGAAATCTGGAAAAATTACATATGTGTGGAAGTGGTATGCATGTGGAGGGGAGGTGGTGGGAAAATCCCTGGCCACTCCCCTTCCTCTCACCAGCTCTGGTGAGAGGAGCCCCTCTTCCCAGGGTGGATTCCAGATCCCAGTTCTGGAGGGAGCAGAGTAACCACTGTGCACACAGTAGGACCATGCCTGTCTGGCCCAATCTGTCTGATGGTAAACTGAGGGACTTACTGTCCCAGAATGTGCTCTGTGTGTAGAAGGCAGCTCACAGAACTCTCCTACTTCTAGAAGACTGTCAGAGAGCAGGCAACTAGCTGCCTGGGGCAAGGGTCTGCTGACTACAGGACACGCAGTGCGGTGGAATCATGAGGAAACTGTTTCCTGGATAAGACGGGACATTTGGGTGTGTAAATGGAAATTTCTAAGGTCAAATGCATATGGCCAAAATAAGAAGCATTCACAGGAAGGACCAGAGAGACCCTTACCCTTTGGCCTGGAGCTATTTTCTAAACTGCTTGCACAGATAATCTCTAAACGAGGACACTCATACAGGTCAATCTGCAAAGACTGAGAAAAGTATTTTCTTTTTCTTCTTCTTATTCTTCTTCTTCTTATTCTTATTCATATTCTTATTCTTAGTCTTCCTCCTGGTATTTAAGGAAAGCTCTGCCATGACACTGTCTGGACACAAGCTTAAGGAGCAGATACCTCAGAGTATAAATTCCAGTACTAACATTGGAATTTAAAATATAAAACTGTCCAGGTTTCAACAAAAGATTACAAAACAAAAAAGAAACAGGAGTGATGGTTCAGGCAAAGGAGAAGACTATAGAAACCATCATTAAGGAGGATCAGACCTGAGACATTGCGGATAAAGTCTTTTAAAAAATGGTCCTTGGGGAATGGGTGTAGTTCAATGGCTGAGAGCCTGCTTCCTACGTACAAGAGCCTGGGTTCAATCCCCGGTGCCTCTTCCTCCTCAAAAAAACAAAATGGTCCTAAATATACTGAAAGAGCTAAAGGAAAACACGGACAAAGAACTAAAGGAAATCACATAAAATGATAGGTGAACACAAATAAAATACCACTAGAAGAAACAAACAAACAAAAAGCTGAAGACACAATAACAGAAATTAAAAATTCCTAGAGAAGTTTAACAGAAGATTGGAGCTGGCAGAATAAAGAATCAATGAATTTGAAGATAACATGACTGAAATCATCCAGTTTGAGGAGGAGAAGGAAGAAAAAAATGAAGAAAAGTGGACAGAGCCTGAGGAACTTATGGTACACTGTCAAGTGTACATTTAATATACACATTGTGGATGCCACGGAATGAAAAGAAAGAGAAAATATTCAAAGAAATAAATGGCTGAAAATTTCCCAAATTTAAAAAAAGAAGTGAATATACATATCCAAGATGCTCAGTGAACTCCAAAAAAGATATACCCAAATTAAATCTACACTGCACCATGTTATATTCATACCATTAAATGCCAATAATATAGAAAGAATTATGAATGTCATAAGAGAGAAGCAATCTGTCACATACAAGGGAGCCTTGATAAGATTAAATGCTAATTTCTCATCAGACACCATGGAGGCAAGAAGGCAATGGGAAGATTTATTTGAAGTACTGAAAGAAAAAAAAAATATTGCCTACAAAGAAGTCTATATCCAGAAAAACTATATTTCACAAAACAGAAAGAGATTAAGACATTCCCAGATAAACAAAAACTGCAGGACTTCATCACCAGTAGACTGGCCCTATAAGAAATGCTAAAGGGAGTTATGCAGATTGAAAGGAAAGGACACCTGACAATTGACTGAAGCCACATGAAGGAATAAAAATCCCCAAGAAAAATAATGACATGGGTTAATGTAAATACCAGTACTAATGTATTTTTGTTTTATAAATCTACTTTTCACCTCCTATGTGATCTAGAAGGTAAATGCATAAAATGTAATGATAAATCAATGATATTTTACTCATAATGTATAAATATATAATTTGTGACAAGAACCAAATGAAGGTGGGGAAACAGCAGTATAAGAACATAGTTTATGTAGTTGTTATCAAAGCAAATGAAGCTGTTACAGATTTAAGATATTAAATTTAAGCCCTTTGGTAACCAAAAAGAAAAAATCAGAATATTCAACTCATAGATACAGATACTAGAGAAAAGGTGGGGTAGCAGGAGGGAAGGGGTGGGGAGCAGGTGTAATGGGGAGCTAATGAACAATGAGAGCAGGGGATCAGTTTGGGGTGAAAAGAAAGTCAGTGATCAATGGTGGGTGGTGAGGATGCTACAATTAACATTGTGAATGTGATTAATTCCACTGATGGTATGCTTTAGATGAGTTGGGATAGGAAGACATATGCTATATGTTCCCACAGTTTTAAGAAAGAGAGATAAAGATAAACTATTACCTTATGACAATTAAATGAAATGCATAATATTGGATATGTTCTAAGAGTGGAGAAGAAAAAACTCAAAAGGACTTTATTGAGACATAAGAAAAAATTGGAAAATATAATGTAAGTTATATCACTGTTAAATTCCTTGAACTTGATTACTGTACTTAAGGTGATTACATAAGTTAGCATTATTGTTCATAGGAAATGTACATGAAAATATGTGTTCAAGGAGCATTATGTGTGCAACATGCTCTCAAATGTTAAGAAGATAGATGATAGGTATATAGATAAGTGGAGTATAGGGCAAAAGTGAAAAATGTTAAAATTGGTGCATCTGGGGAGAATTGTTCTCTGGATGTGTTTTGTATTATTTATGCAACTGTCTTGTAATTTGAAATTATTTAAAAATTTTAAAAGAGAAAAATGTTAACCTTACAACTGGAAATAAGTTTAACAAATATGTCCTAAGAAAGTTTTTAAAACATGGATTTATCCCAGGAATGAAAGGGGGGTTTGACATATGAAACTCAATGTAGTAAACTACATAAAGAGAATAATGGAGATAAACCACTTAATTATCTCAATAGATGCAGAAAAGACATTTGAAAAAATCCAGCACTCTTTCTTAATAAACGCACTCAAAAAAGTAAGAATACAGGAACTTTCTTATACATGATAAAGAGCAAGTATCAAAAACCTACAACTAACTTACTCAATGATGAATGATTTAAAGCTTTCCCCCTAAGATCAAGAATGAAAAAAAGGATTCCTGTTTTTACCACTGCTTTTAAATATTGTACTAGAGGTTGTTAACAGGAAATTACAAGAAATAAAAGTTATTCAAATTGGATAGGAAGAAGCAAAGCCATCTCCATTTGCAGACCACATGATACACACACACACACATATATATATATATATATGTATGAAACCCAAAGGAATCCACAAGAAAGCTATAAGAAATAAGAAATGAATTCAGCAAAGTGGCAGGGTACAAGATCAACAGACAAAAAAAAAAAACCACTGATATTCATTACAGTGAATAATGCAAAAAGGAAATTAAGAAAAGAGTTCCATTTACAATAACATCTAAAAGAAGGCACTATTCAGGAATAAATTTAACTAAGGATGCAAAAATGTGTACACTAAATGTTACAAAACACTGTTGAAAGAAATTAGAGAAGACCTAAATAAATGGCAAGACATCCCATGTTCATTGATTGGAAGAGTTAACATTTTTAATATGTCAATATTACCCAAAACAAACCTTATTAAAATTCCAGGAACATTTTTTGTAGAAATGTAAAAGCCAATTCTCAAATTTATATGGAAAGGCAAGGGGCACCTAACAGCCAAAACAATCTTGAAAGAGAAAAACGGAGTTGGAGGACTCACACTTCCAGATTTCAGATTGTATTATAAAGTGACAGTCATCAAAACAGTATAGTACTGACACAAAGATAGATCAGTGGAACAGAATAAAGTCCAGAAATAGACCCACACATATATGGCTGGTGGATTTTGGACAAGGATTCAAAGTACATGGGGAAAGAATTTTCTCGTCAGTTAGTGGTGTTAGGAAAATTGGATATCCACATCCAGAGGAACAAAACTGATGTTAGACCCCTAATTCACACTCAAATACAAAAATCAACTAAAAAATGGGTCAAATACATAAATATAAGGCTAAAACTATAAAACTTTTAGAAGTAACATACTGGAAAATCTTCAATGATCTGAGATTCAGCAATGGATCCTTAGATAACATCAAAAGTACAAGCAAGTAAAACAATAGATAATTTTGATTCCTAAAAAACTTTTGTGCATCAAAGGAAATTATCAAAAAAGTGAAAAATAACCTATAAAATGGGAGACAATGGTTTAAAACCATGTATCAGATGAGGCTTTAATATGCAGAATCTACAGCAAATTTTAGGATGTAGCAACAAAAAGAAAAACAATACAAATTTTTAAAAATGCACGAATGACTTCAATAGACACTTCTCCAAAGAAGATATATAAATGACCCATAAATACATGAAAATATGATCAACATCTTTAGACATTAGGGAAATTAAAGCCACAGTGAGATACCATTTTACACCAAAAATTTTTTAAAAGGCTCTTACTTTAAAAATGGAAATTAACAAATGTTGGAGGAGATAAGAAGAAACTGGAAGTCTAGTGAATTGTTAGTTATAATGTAAAAAGGTGTAACCAGAGTGAGAAAATATATGGTGATCCTTCAAAAAGTTGAATATAGAATTACCATTTCACCCAGAAATCCCACTTCTAAGTATATACCTACAGAAAATGTGAAAAAAGGGTATATATGATATTGTATATCTATATATATTCAGCATTATTAACGATAACCTAAAGCTGGAAGCAACCCAAATGTTCATCAGTAAATGAATGGATAAACAAAACATGTTTATGTATGTAATAGAATATTATTTGGCCATAATTAAAAATGAAGTTATGCGATAAGTTGCAACATAGAAGAATCTTGAAAGCATTTTGTTCGTTGACACAAACCAGGCATATAAGGACAAAAATTGTATAATATCACTTATAATAGATGACTATAAGCAAATTCACAGAGACAGAAAGCAGGTTATAGATTACTGGAGGAAGTGGAGATGGGAGAGGGAAACAGGGTGAGTGTTTGTAAAAATAATTTATAAATGGCAAAAAAAAATTAATAAAATGATTGCAAGTTTTCCGACTTTGGTTTAGGATGAAGAGCATTGAAAAAAACATTGCTCTCACACTGGCAAGAAGGAAAATGTAGATAATTTACCAAATCATAGCTTTTCTTGACCCCATCAGAGAGCTAAGTTTGCAAACAATTACCTAACTTTTACTCCAAGGAAAGACAAGTGTCTCCAAGGAAAGATGGAACATAAGCATTGGTTTACTAGGGTGGAGCACAAGAGGAAGACTATGACATCAATCTGCTTAGAAGAAATCAGCTCAACTTTTTAACACTTTTTAAAAATTGCCTCCAAAGTGTCAGGTAGCATAAGACTATAGCGCCCCTTGGAATCACAGATACAATGGAAGTTTGCATCCCCTTACAAGATCTTCACAGATCTCACAGGTGCTCATGAGAAGTGTTGGAACAAGGAAGAAGACCAGAGAAAGACTCTATTGTGGCGCATGTCTGGGGAAGATGCAGCTACCACTGCAGGAAAGACAAAAATCTCAAGTCACAAGTAGAAGGGCAGGAAACCCTGTCACTCACAATGCTATCAGACCCATCAGAGCTAGGAGAAGGTAACAGAAACCTATAATCCTGGGAGTGGAGCAGGAAACCATCCTAGGCCCAGACAATTACAGATCCCCTGCTCTTGGGGAAGAATCAGGATCACTAAGAAGCTAGGCTTAAATCTCCTTCCCCAACGAGTGCTCCACACCAAGACCCAGGGAGGGAGAACCTGCCTGTGAACGAAGTTGAACCAGGACAACAGAGGAGGTCCACTCCACCCCTCAACAGGGGCTTGTTGTATCAGTAATAAGCAACAGGAATCTTCCACAAACGGGGTAAAGGGCAAGGAGAGAGACCTGCTCTGAGAGGCAGACTCTTGGTGAAAGTCTGAAGCTGAGGAAAACTCTCTGGCAAACCACCTCAGTACAATTTAATGCTAGGTGAGTTGGAAGCCAGTGGCGCAACAAACCCAAACTCAGTTCAAGTACTCGCTAGATTAACTCAATCCCTCACACTAATGGTTTATAAGGAAAAGTGTTATGTTCATTCCAGGTATAAAAACTACACTCACATTGTCCTATATGGAATGTTCAGCTTTAAACAAAATTATGAGACACTCAAAAAGCAAGGAAAAAATCCACTGTCATGAGACAAAAGGATTGGTCGGACAGACCCCATGTGTCAGATTTGTGGGTTTACTGTATTTAATATGTTACAAGCTCTATTGAGAAAGGTGGCCAGCATGTAAGAAGAGATGGTGAAACTCAGTAGAGAGCAAAAACTATAAGAAAGAATCAAATGGAAATGCAATGATTTTTAAAATCAGGCAACACATAAAACCTTTTATAAGTTCATCAGATTATTTGACACAGTTGAGCAAATATGAAGACAGTAAATGAAATTACTGAACATAAATCACAGACAAAAAAGGGAGGGGGGGATAAAAATATAACAGTATCTGAGAGCCGTGGCACAAAATCTAATAACATACATATGATTGGAATCCCACAAAGAGAGAAAACAGGGCAGAAAAAGCTTTTTAAAGAAATGATGGCTATTTTCCAAAAATAGTACAAGTTATTGAAGCTCAGATCCAGACACTCAGAGAATGCCAAGCAAAATAAACACACAGACATACATACATTCACACACATACACAACCAAAGGTTTGAAAACTGCTGAAAACCAAAGTTAAGAGAAATTCTTAAAGGCAGTCAGAATTTAAAAAGACATTACTTTTAGAGAAACAAAGGTAAGAATTACAATAGATTTACCATCATACTGCTGTGTAAGTCAAAAGAAATTAGAGGGCTATGACAGAAGATTGTGGGAAGATGACAATGAACCACCAGGCAGAGTTGAATGCTCTCACAAAAACAATGGAGATAAAAACAAAAACTGTGCAAGGGGCCTGCTTTGGGGGTCAGCAGACCAGGACAGTGCTACATAACTCCCAGGAGGGTGACAAAGAAGCTGCAATGACAAACGCAAGTTACCAAGCCCCAGTGGCAGCTGGGAAGGGCTCCCCCACCAAGACATTAAGCTGGGATAAAACCCCTGGCTTGCAGCAGCCAACTGAAATGGGAACAGGCATCTTCCTTCCTGTCCACTGTTTCAAGGGAAAAGGGAGGGGTGGTTGAGTGCTTTTCTTTGACCAGCAGCCCTTTTTTGGATATTCAACATAGCTGAGACTGAAACACCTCAGTGGAAAGGTACACTAACTAGTGTCATCTGCCAGCCAGTCTGGAAATCGCATGGATAAAAACTTCATGCTTTCTGTATCCAACCCCTGAGAGAAAAATCTGTGCCCCACTAGTGAGTCCATGGCCTGATTTTAAAAACTTAAGCTGGGTAATTTTAAAGACTAAGAATAAGTTGAGTCAAATATCAAAGAAGAGCTGTTAAAAAAAAAAAGTGAGAGAGGAATTGGCCATCAGAGTAAGCTCACCAACATATTCAGATGCTTAGACATCAGTAAAAATTACAAGTTATACTATGAAACAGGAGGAGATGACCCAGCCAAAAGAACAAACCAAATATTCTGAAAAGATAGAGGATTTAAGACAATCAGTGATAATCACACAACTCTCCTAAATCACTTCAAAAAACTTATAGAAAATATGACTAAAGGAATAAAGGATATTAAGAAAACACTGGGAGAGCATAAAGAACAATTTGAAAGCCTGCAAAGAAAAGTGACAGATCTTATGGGAATGAAAGACATGACGAATGAGATTAAAAATACATTACAAGCAACATAAGAGCAGGTTTGAGTTGCTTGAAGACAGAATTAGTGACTTCAAAGGCAGAATATCTGAACTGGAAAGGATAGGGGAACAGAAAAAGAAGAGAATGGAAAAAAATGGAGCAGATTCTAAGGCATTGAATGGCAACATGAAATGCACAAACATTTGTATTACTGTTGTCCCAAAAGGAGAAGAGAATGTAAAATGGGCAGAAAATATATTTGAGGAAATAATGACTTCCCAATGCCTATGGAAGACATAAATATCAATATTCAAGAAGGACAATGCCCCAAACAGAATAAAACCGAGGTGACCTATCCCCAAACCCCTAGTATTCAGAATGACAAATATCAGAGATAAAGAGAGGATTCTGAAAGCAACAAGAGAAAACCAAAGCATCACATACAAGGGAAACTCAGTAAGATTAAGTGCTGACTTATCAGAAACCATGGAGGAGAAAAGAAAGTGGTATGATGCATTTAAGGTACTGAAAGAGAAAAACTGCCAGCCAAGAATTCTATATTCAACAGAGCTGTCTTTCAAAAATGAGGGTGAGTTCAAAGTCCTCACAGACAAACAAAAATTGATAGAATATGTTACCAAAAGACCAGAATTATAAGAGGTACTAAAGGGAGTGCTGCAGGCTGAAAGGGAAAAACAAGGTTGAGCGATTTGGAGAAAAGTTTAGAAATGAAAATTATTAGGAAGGGTAAACTAAAGAATAAGAAGACAGACAAAAGAACAGTATGACAACAGAGAACTGAAGAACAAAATGGATGAAGTAAGCAATGCTTTTATAGTAATAACACTGAATGTTAATGGATTAAATTCCCCAATCAAAAGACATAGACTGATAGAGTGGATAAAAAAATTTTAAAAAATATGAACTGTCTATATATTGCCTATAAGAGACCTACCTCAGACTTAAGGACACAACCAGGTTAAAAGTGAAAGGTTGGAAAAAGGTATTCCTTGCAAATGGTAACCTAAAAAGAGATGGACTAGACCAGTTAAATGTAAAATAACATTATAGTATATGGACAATATTTACTCAGTGCAACTAGCAAATTGTTCCTGTGATCAGTATTCTCTTTCTTCATACAAAATAAACACCTGCTTTTAATTGAGGTGGACTGGGGAAGATATGTTTTTCTGGATACTTCATTTTTCTTCAGTCCTTTATTATGCATACTTGTTAATTAATATAATCCATCTGGATCAATAATGATTTAGCATGACTACTATTGAAAAAGATTTTGAGTTTTTCTGCTTCAAAAAATCATGAGTTGGCATATTGTGGTAATTCATTCAAATAAGATCTGAAGGATTCTCAGATAGGAATTTGATTATCCAGAAAGAATTATGGCCTAAGTGGAAATTAAGTAAATAATCCAATAATTTATTTCATTCTTAGAGATTAGTATATCCTATAGTTAGAGCTGTAATACAAAAGTTAGAATGATGTTATAATTAATTTCTATTATATTAGCATTATTATTTACATTTATAAATATTTGTTGCTATACTATCTATTTCTTATAATTGATTATATTAAATCTAACCTAGCCTTACACTCTTCTTTTTTTTTTAAAGATTTATTTTTTAATTTATTTCTCTCCCCTTCCCCCTCCCCACCCCAGTTGTCTGTTCTCTGTGTCCATTTTGCTGTATGTTCTTTTTGTCCACTCTTGTTGTTGTCAGCAGCACCAGGAGTCTGTGTTTCTTTTTGTTGCATCATCTTGTTGTGTCAGCTCTCCGTGTGTGCTGTGCCATTCCTGGCCAGGCAGCACTTTTTTTACGCTGGATGGCTCTCCTTATGGGGTGCACTCCTTGCTCATGGGGCTCCCCTACTCTGGGGGTGCCCCTGCGTAGCACGGCACTCCTTGCGTGCATCAGCACTGCACATGCACCAGTTCCACATGGGTCAAGGAGGCCCAGGTTTGAACCGTGGACCTCCCATGTGGCAGATGGATGCCCTAACCACTGGGCCAAGTCTGCTTCCCTACACTCTCTTTTAAAATTTGTAATTTCTTTCAATATATTTTTCTATTTCATTTTACAATTTTACAATGTAACAACTAAAAAAAAGTCATTGATTATACACTTTGGCTAGATCATGTCATATCCAAATATACCTCAATAAAACTTCTTAATACAGAAATAAAAAATTGTGCAATAGCCAGAAATAGCAGCTATGTACGGCAAGGAAATAGAGAGATTGAGAGGAGAGGAATTCCTTGTCTGTTTTTATGTCCATAATAATTATTATTATTATTATTGTTACTGAAATACTGAAATTCTTTAACAATGATTGAAGTGATGAATGCACAACTATGTGATTATACCAAATACCACTGATGGTACACTTCGGATCAATTGTATGCTTTATAAATATGTATCAATAAAATTGATTTGTCTTAAAAAAATAGAGTGGGTTGGGGGAAAATACACCAAATGTAAGATGCAGACCATAGATAGTAATAATATTTTGAAGATGCTCTTGCATAGTTTGTAAAAATGTATCACAACAATGCAAGGTGTTGGTAGACAGGTGATGTATGGGACCTGTGTGTGATGTTATGCATATTTCTTTTTAAGTTCACAATTTTTACGATACACTTACTACTTAATTTATGTTCATGTATGAATGATGTACTTCAACAAAAAATATATGTTAAAAAGAAAAGAAAAGCAAATAGAGGGGAGTGGATGTAGCCCAAATGGCTGAGCGCCTGCTTCCCGTGTATGAGGTTCTCGGTTCATTCCCCAGTACCTCCTTGAAACAAAATTGCTTAAAAAAAAAAAAAGAGAAAAGAAGACACCTTTTTTTAAAATTGAAAGAAAATAGCTATCAACTCAGAATTCTGGTCCAGGGAAAATATCCTTCAAAGTTGAAGGAGAAATAATGTTTTTCATATGAGAAAAAAAAATGAAAGAATTGGTTACCGGCAAACCTGTATTGTAAATTTAATGGAAATTCATCAGTAGAAGGACCAGACAAAAAATTGAATTTACACAAAGAAATGAAGACTGCTAAAAACAGTAAAAATAAAGATAACTGTAAAGTTCTTTTTCCTTTTTCTAATTGCTGTAAAAGTGATTCTGCCTATATAATAGCAACATACTATACATTTATAGCATATGTAAGAATAAAATGTATGACACAAAAGAAGGGAGAGAATATATTAGTGTAAGGTTCTTACCACACCAGAAGCAGTATATTTGAAGTGATACTGTGATTACTTAAGGCTGTATTTTGTAAATTTTAAGTGCAACCACTCAAAACATTTAGAAAAAAGAAATTTAAGTAATAAACCAGTGGTGCAGATGAAATGAAATCATAAGTGACTATAGGTTAAATAGGTATAGATATAAAGACTGAAAGATTTTTTCAGGTGAAAAACTTAAATATTAAGAAATACTATTATATTTAGTCCTTTATCATGATATGCTGAAATAAAAATATTAAATTTACTGTGTGAATTAATCTACACACATTCATACAAAACACAAGAACGGAGAGCCTGACAACCTGAAGTGTATCCAAACACCTGGAAAATTGAAGTCAGGATTTCTATGTAAAGTACAAGGCAGGATTATGAGCTAGATAGAAACATTTGTTAAGATAAATAGAACCAGCAACAGGGAACCCAAGTGTTGAGTTGAAATATGTATAAAAATTATCATGTACCACAAGCAGATGCCACAACCAGCAGAAGCCACAACAAGCAGTTGGGCACTTGCCTCCCACATGGGAAGTCCCAGGTTTGGTTCCAGGAGCCTCCTAAAGAAGATGAGCAGATAGATGAGGGAGCCATCTCAGAGAGGGGGTGGTGGTGGATTTTTTTTTTAAATTATCATGCACCTAGGGGACTACAGAAAAAAACCAGGAAGGATTAAAAAGGAGAGATTTTCCACGTTGTTGCAAAGGAAAATCAATCAATCTCTTGGGAAAATTTTGACAGTGAGTGCAGTATTGCTCAGTTGAATCTTGGAGCAGCTATCTGAACTGAGAATGGCCTCTGGCAGCTTTCTGTTACACGTATGCCATGATGCTGTGATCAGAAAAGGGTTTTTTGAAAGGAAAATTAATTACAGAGGATAGACCTCTAGTCTCACAAGGTAATATTCCATTGGGCTGGTCTAAGAGGACCAGCATGAAAGCGAGGTGTTGTGCTGGTTAAAATTTGATGGAGAAGAGAGTGGGGGCAGCTCAGTGGTAGCTCAGTGGCTGAGTACCTGTGAGGTCCTAGGTGCAATCCCAGTACCTTCTTTAAAAAAAAAAATCTTGATGGAGAGAGTTGGGTGGGAAAGGACTGAGATTCTTGGTGCACACTGAATGGGATAGATGACTGGGATAATTTGAACCTCTGTAAAGCAGACAATGATTTGTTCACCTTAATACTCCAAAGCACTTACCGGAGTTACTTGCTCAAAATCTACTCTTTCCAAATATCTATTGAATTAAATTAGCTTGGTAACAATCGTTCACATTTATTTTTATGAAAATACCTGAATTACAAAGAGCAAACTATATTCCTGTATTTAGGGAAACAGTAAACATGTCCTTAAGTTTCTAGCTCACTTGCATTCGCAAAAGATTGTAAAAAGACAAAGTTAGAAACAAGTTTAGCCTAAGTTTCCCTTTTTAATTTTGATTATTCATTCACTAAATGTATATTAATTGCCTACTGTGTGCCCAGGTATAAGTGTTATGCACACTTGACACCACGGAAGTAGTCTTTGACCAAAGAGTTACAGTCTTGGTGGGGAGAAAGACAAAGAACTATGATATAAGGAAGTAATTCACAACATCATGATTGAAAAAAAAACAGTATGTCTCTAATTTACCTTTTATGAAGTGCTGTTCAGTATGAGATCCTTTATCTATATTTTGTAGGTGTTGTTGAAAATGTCTACCTTCTACAAAACCATACAACATGAAAAATATTTTGTTTTTCTCAGCTGCAACTGCTGGGAATTACATCTAATATGGTAGACCTCTCTTGTTTCTCATATAAATCAAATGTCATAATGATGTCAACTTTTGTGAATTTGCCAGCATAAACATGTGTGTGTGTTTAAGGACTATTTGAGAGTGCTTTGCTCCCTCATGGAGTTTAAAATGTACAGCAGCATCAGAAATCAGCTCAAGCTGTGTTCAGAGGCTAAAACTGGTATTTGCTTAATTTTCCAATGGCTAAAATTTTGAGCCAAATTATTCTGATTCTGATTCACAGAGTCTGAAGTAGGAAAAGAAATTACCTTCTGTTTATGTACAGATAAATGTTTAGATTTCATTGCAATTGAGCCCCATCTGTTGCTTTCTTCATGTTTGGTGTTCTCTTTGAAGCCTTTAAATCTCTCTCTGGAAAAAAAGGCACCCACTAATGTCACTTTAAATACAAATTCTTAAAAAAACAAAAATTTAAGAAATGAATTAAAAAAAATACAAATTCTTTGTCTTTCTTTATAGCTTGTCATTGGTCTTACCTTGAGAATGAAGCCAGCAATTCGTTCCATCAATCAATCAATCAATCAATATATATATATATATATTTACCTGCTTTGTGTCACCCACTGGGTTAAGTTTCTGAAACACCCATGTGAACAGAACATTTGAAAACTTAGAGGCAAATATTTGTATTTCACATTCAGTTGATTTATCAGATTGGATGCCTAATCACCCTCTCTTGTTACTGGAACTCCATACCTGCCAAATCTCACTACCCAGGAGGGACAGAGTTTTTTCAATACAAATATCAATGTATCAAATCATCCTTACCACCCAGTGAGGGACGTGAAGCTATCGCCTGAAGTGTGGGGAGGGAAAGGGCAGAAGGCAATCCTCCTCGAGGCAATCTTGTGGCTTCTGAGGAAAACCACCATGCTGCAGACAGACACATTAGAAATATGTTTTAGTTAAGACAGCACACTCCTTTTTCAAATATGATTTGACTGACAAGAGTTTATTCAAATGGTTCCTTGGATTTGCCCATCTGTTTAATAAAGAAACCTGTAGAGTACATTGTGAGAAATTCTACTTCTGTGCTGAAACAAAGAAAGTCATAAACCAGGGTTCTCAGAAAATCTACACTATTTCACATCTGAGGAGTTGCAATACCTAAAACAGACTTCCCTAGTGAAAAATATTCTTTATAGGATGATATAAAAGTAACCCAATTGATCAGCTTGTTTTTGCCAAAAGTAGTCAAGCTGATTCTTTTTCTGTATCTTTTCCTAATTGCCTCCATGAAACAAAGTCATTGCCATCATCATTTTCACTCTCCCTAAAGCCCTTTGTCTTCCCACTAGTCATTTTGCAATAATATGACCCCATGGCGATCCACACAATAATGGAAAGAGTATTGCATTCTCATACTGGGGAGTTCTGCTACATTCTCTAATAGGACAACAAGAATACCCTGAGTTCAAGAGCAGTACCTAATGAAGGAAGACAGACCATTACTCTAGACCCTTGATATTGATGATTGTACTTTTGAATTCTTTCTTGTGAAATTGAAACTTAGCCTGTTTTATATGCTGCCTTTGAGTTACTTCTTGAAAGCCTCCTTGTTACTTAAATGTGACCTTTCTTTGAGCCAAACTCAGCATATAAACACACTACCTTCCCATGGGACTGGGTCATGACTCCTGGGTATGAACCTCCCTGGCACTGAGGGATTATTACCAAGTGCCAACTAGCAATGCATCTGGAAAAAGACCTTGACCGAGAGGGGAAATGGTAAATAGAAATGAGTTTTTATGGCTAAGAGATTTCAAAGTGAGTCGGGAGGTCATTCCAGAGATTATGCTTATGCACATCTCAGCAGGTTCTCATTGACTGTCACAGTAAACAGTGCCTTAAAGAGTGGGGGCTCCTGAGAGCTTTAGAGACATCCAGAAACTATAAGCAGAGCAGACAGCTCAGGAATTCAGCACCTTGTCAGTGGGCTTTACTTTGGAATTTTTGCTCCCCAGTGTAATAGAGTTAGACTCATGTATAGGTTCTCTAGACATGGCTCTTCTGCTCCTTTTATTTAAACCTATAATTAGCACTATACTTGATAAATACATATCCCTGGGACTTAAATCTTTCATCCATTCATGTGCCAGTTGAGCCCTGGATTTCAGCAGAGTTGCAACACCTGCTCTCCAGCTCACTGGACTCACCCAGGACAATTAACAAGGAGATGACGATGATCAACACCCATCCCAAGGAACAGAGAATATCTGCAATTGAAAGCAAAATAGTTCCATCCATCTGCCCCATGGAATCTAAGCTCCCTCTCAATTAGAAGTAGAGTGAGCATCACCATCCCAGAATTCTCAAGATTGGGGAATGAACAATGGACTACAGTAGACTTATTATTATTTTACCAATGGAAGAACTCTTATTATTGATATAAAGACAGTAGCCACCAGAGGTCCTGAGGGATGGGAAAGGGAAGAAGAGGTATAATATTGAGGCATTTTCGGGAGTTGTCCTGCATGACATTGCAATGACAGATACAGACCATTGTGTATTTTGTCATAACCTACAAATTTGTGCAGGACAGAGTGTGAACTATAATGTAAATGGTTAGTAACAATGCTTCAATATGGATTCATCAATTTTAACAAATAAACCACACTAACGAGAGATGTTGTTGATGTCAGAAATTGTGGGAGGAGGAGGGAGTGGGCCTTATGAGAATCGCTTGTAATTTTTTATGTAACCTTTATTTAATCTAAAGCTTCTTTTAAAATAAAAAAATTAATTAAAAAAATTTTAAGTTAGCATTCTAAAACATAATATGTAAAGCTTATATTTATACACATTTTTATTAAATGAATAGAAGTAGAAAAAAATAATAAATAATAGACCTCGAAACCCACTTACCTTTGGGAGAATTCCCTTCTTTCCACTGACTAATGCCTAGCCTAGGAAGACTATTAATCAAATTGCTGACCTCCCCTGGCCAAGTTAGGACAACCATACTGACTCCCTGCATACGCAGGGCCCAGCAAGCCTGGGAGAGGAGCGGCTACCGCGGCCACCACCTGCCTCGCCCATTCCCTAAAGAGTGGGAAGAGGAGGGAAGAGGCCTGGAGGACACCACTGTGAACAAGCTGAAATCATCGCAGAAGGATCAGGTTCATCGGTTTATGATATTCAGACAATCCAGTGAAAAAGTAGCAGTAAGTTGTTTTCCAGTCTCAAAATAACTGGAAGTTAGATGCAGCAACATTTTTTTCCAAAATCCTGAACTTTACACATGAAACAGAATGAAAGAATCTTTAGATGGAAAGAAGTTAGAACAGCTATTTGATAGATACAAAGATCCTCAAGATGAAAATAAATTTGGAATAGATGGTATACAGCAGTTCTGTGATGACCGGGCACTGGATCCTGCCAGCATTAGAGCAAGTTCTCCAAGCAAAAGTTCATGACAGAATTAGGATACGTCAGCATAGGAAAACTCAGATCCAGATACCCAAGATGGAACAAGAATTGAAAGAACCAGAGCCATTTAAGGGTTTTTACATTTACATTTAATTTTGCAAAGAAGCCAGGACAAAAAGGACTTATATCTAGAAATGGCCTTTGCCTACTGGAATTTAGTGCTTAATGGAAGATTTAAATTCTTAGACTTATGGAATAAATTTTTGTTGGAGCATCATAAGCAATCAATACCAAAGATACTTGGAATCTTCTTTTAGACTTCCATATAAGGATGGCAGGTGACATGTCTAATTATGATGAAGAATGAACATGGCCTGTTCTTAATTGATGACTTTGTAGAATTTGCACATCCTCAAATTGCTGGGACAAAAAGTAAAACAATATAATACTGAAGGAACCTTCTAGAAGTGCAGAGTCGGTACAATAAATAAATAAATCATAAAATTGCACAGTCAATTTCTGCTGGCTGGACTGAACTGAAGATCAGTCCTCATATACTCAGGCTGAGGTTGATAAAAAATTTTAAGACTCCGTCTTGGACCATGTCATATTTCAGTCTTCTAATGGTGGCTTGGGCTTGTTTTCTAGTCTGGGTCGTTCTAAACATTTATAATTCCCACATTGTGAAGTTCATCTTATATATATGGACCCTTCTAGTTTATTCTCCCATAAGCCTTAGAAGCTTTATGGTGATTATTTTGAGATTTCCCTTCCCACATAAAGTACAATGCTGTCTTCATCAGAAAACAGTTTGGCATAAGAATTAAACACATGAACATCACAAACCCTTTATAAAATCTTAAATATATGTTTTGGGCTGGTTGCAAAGACTACACTGATAGCACTTCCAATGAGAGTGAAATATTTATGTGTACTGGACCTTAAATTGTATTTTGGTTTTGGAAAATTTTTTCCTGACAAATCACATGTGTTGTTGATATGAGTAGAGTAACTGATGAAAATAAAGTGAAAAGTTTTGGGGCTAATTTGCCTACCTGAAAAGTTTATTGTGCTTCAGACCTTTGATTTCAAAAAGGTTCTACAGAACTAGTTTGTACTTATCGTACTCATGTTTATATATGTAGTTATTTAGAAAATGCCTGCATGATAGATTCCGTTTCTTTCAACATTATGCATTACATAACTGGATTTCATTAAGATTTTGAAATGCTCGTCTGCTTGTCAAATAAGTCAAGCTACTTAATTTGTTTTGAATGTTTTGGATTGCTATACAATACAATATTCTAAATTTATGAATGAAGGTTTATTTTTTGTTTTGTTTTGAGTCACTCTATGATACAGAATGAAATTCCTTTAATTTATAAGTAAATTTTGAAAATGGTTGTGATGAGCGAGGAAATTCAATCTTTGTTATATAGGTACTGCTCTTTCAGATAAATGGTCCATTTTTGATGACTTCTTATTTTGTTGAAATTGCTTTAACTGCTAATCACTAAGGTTAACAAATATTTATTTCAGGAGCAAAGATTTTTAAGCAAACATAACTTTGATGCAAAATGTGAATCTGACTTCTGTTTTTGTAAATTATTTTGTCCCTTCATTGTTTTTGTTCCACTCAAATAAACTCAGTTTTCACATCAAAACAGAATCTCATCTTGTATTATTTTCTTTACAAAACCCATGAGTTACCTGCATGCTGAAAATGCTCATTTCTCTGTTCACTACACTAACATGTGAAGAAGAGGTTATTGCTTTCTTAAAATAAACATTTCCATAAGTCAAATTAAAAAAATTAGGATCTCTGGTCATTGTCCGGACTAAGCTAACCTGTGATTTTATAAGATCCCCTTCTTGAGAAGTCGATGGGAAATCTCTGCGCAAAGTTTGAGAATTATAGGGATAAAGACATGTGTCAAGGCTATGGTTTGGACCAACCTACTGACATTGAAGAGACATGGTCAGAGAGAGTGGGTTGCTCAATACATTCTGCTTCTAAGTTTCTGTTGACAAATCTACATCTCTCAGAAGCACATCAAAATTGAACACTTGGGGGAGAGGATGTGGCTCAAGCAGTTGAGTGTCCGCCTCCCACATGGGAGGTCCTGGGTTCAGTTCCCAGTGCTTCCTAAAAGAAGACAGACAATGAGCAGACAATGAGCAAAAGCAATGAGCAGACAATAAGCAAAACAATGAGTAAACAGATGAGGGAGCCATCTAAGGGTATGGGGGCCGGTGGGATCTGAACACTTCCATGACTTGAGATAAGTATTCTTAACGGATCCAAGAAACAGAGTATGCAAGGGCTACAGGCACTTCATCAACATACATTCAAGACAAGCTGAATACATATAAGACTGTCGGCCATGTATAACTGGTATTGTGTCTTCAGCTTGAAAAGACCACACAATGGTTGCTGAGATCTCATGTTCTTGAATCACATTGCTTCTGTTAATGTCCCTATACTTCGGTCCACATCTAAGTTTGTGCAGGTCACTGAGGCAGGTGATAGCACAGTGAATAGATATATTGTGCACAGATAGCACAGTAAATCATCCTGGTGTCCTCTTTGCTGTCATAATTAGTTGGAACAGGTTGCCAAGATGCTCATAACATTCCAAAGTCTTATTTCCCTGGTTGTGCTCAGAATTCAAATAATCCAGCTTTGATGGGCATTCATTTTTTTGAGAGCCATCAACACAAGGTGCAATCAAAATATAAATATTCTTACAAATCATTTTAGGGGTCAGAAAAATATACACTTGCATACACATATGTACAAATACTGGCTCAACCACTCCGTGAACAATTATAACATAAAACTTGGTTTCAATTTTTATATATTATTCCTGAATTTGGAATAAGTATCGAAAGCATTGCATGATTTCCTAGATATCTCTTTGTCCTCCAGATGCACCCTTCATCCTTGCCCACCATTGTCTCTGTCCCAGGAGTTTACTGTGTAGGATCTTATCTGTAGCCCATGACCTGTGGTTTCTGACAGGGTACAGAAAATGGGGGATCTAGCAGGCGAGGAGGGCTTTCTCCATGCTGACAGCATCCATTTTCCAAAAGCAACCCATTCTAAAAACATTCTCCCTCTGGGATCTGATAAACGCTCCCTCACCTCATTTTTTCAGCCTAGATGTAATTGAAGTCCAACAGCTACTAGGTCCCTGGTTACTGCGTTATCACTTATGTTCTTCCACAACTACACCTTTGTGAACAACCCCTACATAAATCCCCTTAAATTATCCTATTTTTAGTGCCTTTTTATTTCCTGTTGGCATCCTGATAAATACAGTACTAGGCACTGGAAATAGTATCCACTTTCTGTACCAAAATCTATCTTAGTTTCCTATTGCTGCTGTAACAATTTACCACTAATTTAGTGGCTTAAAACAACACAAATGTATTACCTTACAGTTCTGAGGATGAGAAGTCTAAAATCAAGGTATAGCCAGACTACTTTCCTCCTGGATGCTTTAAGGCAGAATCCATTTCCTTGGCTTTTTGAGCTTCTGAGAGTCTTCTGTATTCCTTGGCTGGTGGCCCCTTCCTCACATCGCTCCAGCCTCTTGCTGCTGTCCTCACATCTACTGCTGACCCTGACCCTTCTGCTCCCTCTTGTTTAAGGATGCTTATGATGATTTGGGGTCATGTAGATAATCCAGAATAATCTCCCCATCTGAAGATCTTTAATTTACTCACATCTACAAAACACCAAATAGCCTCTTGGCCTTTTGGAAAACACCTAGTTTAGTGCTTATTGAATAAATGGGAACTTTACCCTAGTCAACTCGACACATAAGACTAGCCTTCAGGAAAGCTGAAACTCACAATTGGATCCCAGAATTGGGTGGAACTTGATCATATATTTGAGGAATGCAGGGATAAGCTTCTTACCAGGCAGAAATGGGACATGGCTAACCTACCATGTGCTATAACATTAGGATTACTCAGATCGTCACTGTAGACAGCACTGTGTCACATGCAGGAGGAGGACAGGTTGTTGGAGTACCAAGCAGCTCCAGGACTCATGCACTGTGAACACAGGGGTGGTAACAAAGATGTGGAGCCACAGAGAACATACCAGGAGATTAAAAAGTACAACCAGGAATTCAATTTTGAATATGATCATGGAGAACTGGAAAGCCCCCATGGCAACTTTGAATGGATCCCCCCACCCTTAGTCACTGAATAGACACTTGAAATGCCCAGAGTCTAGTGGAATGTTAGCAAAGCACAGCACAAAGCAAATGATTGACCCTTTCCAGGGCTCTTATAAGGACTCTGTTTTGAAACAATTACTGTCCTGAGCCATAGAAAGAGGACATTTGGGCAGAAATGGATGAAGTTGAAAATCTAATTTTCCAAAGTCACTGTAGTTCCCTTCTCTCCACTCCACCTCCACCCTGAAAAAAATCAATCTTCCTCTGCATATAGCAGATCATTCAATAGCTACAGGTAAAAAGCTGCTCTATAAAGGGATACGATTTTTCTCAGGACACAACACCACACCTTTCATTGCCTGCAGACCAGTATGAGTTAGAACTCCAAATTTTCCAGATGGCGAGAAATGAAGTCTGTTCTAGAAAGAGATAATTTATACAACAAAGAGTTCAAAAGACTTTGCCAAACTTATATTGACAGAAACTTGGGAGCATATGGGAAAGTGGGTTCTGGAGATGGTAGACTATCTGTTTTTCTGAATTCACTGACATGGGTATAATAATCTAGAATCTGGATTTATTGAGTTGACTTGAGCCCTTGTGAGTGGCGTTAATAGTTTTTCAGGTTGACTAATTAAAGCTTGGATTCAGAGACCCTCTTGAGTTAATGAGGTCAAAATGCCAGAACATTCCTGGAATACTGAAGAGAAAGAAAGGAGCCTGGAGACTCTGTTAAATGGGTACTTCCTACAATTCTATTAGGGCAAAGTACTATCCATCCCTATAAAGGCCCCAAGAAACTCCCTTCACCAGAGAAAAACCTAAGCACGTTGCTGAAGGCAGGCAGCACCCATGCAGTTGAAGAGCTCCCTGGCTCTATAGGCAGAGATATGGGTGGGGAATGTTGCAATGGGATTCATTTACTTAATCTCTGCAAAAACAATGTGATCCTGGCATGGGTGAAGCCAGGTGGCAGTGCTTCACCATTTGAGAAAAGCTAGGAAGAATGCGCTGGTCTGCGGATGAGTCAGCATGTTATATGGGGTCTAGCTGGAGATGGCTGGGAGGCAGCTAGGTGTCATCAGGAGCACCTACTTTTGGGGGCATTCTAGGTATCTAAATTCATATACCTGTCGGCCAAGAGCTTAGAACTTCCCATTCAATACACATCCAACCCATTTTTACCACATCTTGCTATAGCCAACACACCTAAAACCACTTTATTTTCTTATCTTGAACCCAGGACACATACCATTGTCAGGGAGTATAACCAGCATCCACAGGAGAGGAGATCCCAACCTCCAAGCACCACAAGAAATAGCTGCAGAACCTGATCCAATAAAACAGTGGCAGGCAAGAGACACCCATCTGAGACACTCCACCTCAGTTCACAGATGCTTCCAGACATAAAGCCTTCCACCGAAAAGCCCCAGAGAAACCCTGGTTCTGTGCAGTTTGGCAAGACACAGGGCAGAGGACGAAAGGAGGAGACCAGTTTTGTGCGGCTTATTTAAGCAATGAATCTGTTCAGAACTCTTGCATGTGTCTGATCTATTCCTATTCATGGACTGTTACTCAAATATTTTAACTCAAGCCTCCTCAAATCTCTGCTCTCTCTTCATTTTTCCAGCCCTGAGCATCCTAGGTCCCTGTTGCATCCTAGGTCACACCCAAGATTTGCTGCACACTTTTGCCTTTTCTGGTTATGACTTTGCCTTTTTTTCCTGGTAACTCACCCTCTCTGTCTAGGCTGACTGCTTGGACCTCCTCTTTCAGGCAACTCTGCCCTACATCCATGGATGATGATGCAAGACTCATTTAGACCCCACTGGAAGCACCCAGACTATTTAAGGTAATACAATACAGTCCAAAGAATATCAGTCCTAGAATCAGAAAACCTGAGGTCAGATCTTAACTCTGTTCCTTGTTAGCTGTGTAAACTTGAAAAAGTTACTAAAACTCTCTAGCTTCAGTCTCTTCAACGTTAAAGGAAGGATGGACACTTAAATGTGATAACATTCAAAAATGAATTGGGGGAAGCAGATGTTGTTTGAGCAGTTGAGTGCACACCTACCACATGGGAGGTCCCAGGTTCAGTTCCCGGTGCCTCCAAAAAAGAAGACAAGCATACAATGAACAGACAGGAAGTGCAAACAATGAAAGTGGATGAGAAATAAATTTTTAAAAATAATAAATCTTTAAAAAATGAATTGGCATTGCCTATGTTTTACTCGAATAAATATAATAAAATAGTTTCTATTTGAACACAGGGCAGAAATTATTTTATCTATTGATATTTTTATGTTTTAAGTCATTCTGCAAATGCTTTGAACTTGCTGAATAAAAATTCTAATTTTGGAAGCTGCTACTTTAATAAGCATGACATAACTCCAAATGAAGATGGAGAGAGATTCAAATTCTTTACAACAAACCAAGCACATCTCATGAATCACTTAAAACTCTTCTGCACACTGATGACAAATCAGCAATGCAGTGGAATTAGTAAAATAAATAGAACTCAACTTCCTTCTTGCCCCATTACAGTTTTTCATCTTGTCATTTAAATGAAGCAAAAAGACTAAAAAGAGCTTCAATATTTCACAAAAGTGAGAAGATTTGACAGAGGGCTAGAAATATGTAACTTCAAGATGACAAAATAATCAGAAGAAAACTGGAACCTGAAAAAAATAAATTCTGGCTTAGTTACCTAGCAGCAAAAATTTATAGCTATATGGAAGACTGTGAAAAAGTCACTATATAATAAATAGCATTTAAATAGCATTTTCCCAAGTCTTATGGACTCAAAAAATTAACTGATTTTTCACAAATGTAGTTCTTAATTTCAGCTTATCTGGTTTAGTAATGTGCAGTTTCCCTGTCCAGTCAAGGCTGATACAAACACTTCTTTCTATATTATCCATTACATTAACACAATTTAGTGCAATTGGACTATATTTATTATCAATAGTGAGGTTGAAAACACTCAAGAATTTTGAAAGAATTAAGAAAATCTCTTTGCAGATTTAATTGGTTCAGAAGCATAATTATCATCAAAAGTATGAAAAACTATTCACTCAACAAATATTTGTTGAATACCTATTATATGTCTGGTACTTTTCTAGAATTTGGGTCAAAGCAGTGAAAAATACCTACACTCATGGATCTTAACCTTTCAGTAGACTCTGAAGTATCTTTAGGCAGGCGTTGTTTTTTTGAACCAGTGTCTTCATCTAGGGCCATACCCTAAGACCACAGCAATAATTTATGCTATAAAACATGAAGTAACTTCATCCCAAAAAGCTAGTCAACTTGGTGTGGTGGACCCTATTGGCTGGAAGCTACTTGCCCTCTCCAGTGGATGGGTAAAGGGAGGCCAGCCTTATGTCCCAGGAATAACTCACTCTTTTAACGGCAACACATAATTCTACCTGTGCCAATCAGATTCTTCTTCCCCAAAACTTTAACTATTGGATAGCAAAACATAGAAATTTAGTTTTTGAAACCTGAATTGTATTAATGGCAGTATTGTTGAGGGAAATTCCATAAATTCTTACTCTGCAGGTTCAAGGAAATTTTCTGATTCCTGACCTCCAGAGGTCAAAGTTTGAACCCGCAGGTTGGACTACTATCCTTCCATAATCATCTTTTTTTAATTTGCTTAATTTAACTGAAGTTGTTTCTGTTATTTTGAATAGAGCTTTTTCTCCCCCAGGTGCAGGAATAGTTTTTATAAGTTAAAAACTAACATTTATTTGCATAAGATTTTGCTGCAAAAACTAGACGTTGGTTTTATCTGTTTTGGCATTAAAATCCACTAGGGGGCAGAAAAGTTTCCAGCTCAATTTTTCCAGTTCGTGAAAAGCAAACCACATAATTGTTAAGCTTATGCTTAATTTAGAATGGAGAACTAATCCTATTTCGAACAAACAGAATATTCATTGTTGGTTCTTTTTTAAAAAAATAAGGGACATAAACTTATCATTGAAAACAGTTTGAAACTTATTCAGACATGACAAAGTTTTCTTTCTAAAATAGAGCTAGTCTAAGGCTTTGTAATGTGAGCCTTCATTTGCTAGGTATTCACGTGTGCTTGACATTGTGCTGAGTTGTTTACAGACATTACGAGTTAAGAATTATTATTCCACTTACAGACTGAAAAACTCAAGTCTGGAGAGGATAATTAGACTGTTTAAAACTAACTGGCTGGAAAGTGGCAGAACTCAGATCTAACTTAGTTAGCCCATGTTCTTAACCACTCTCCAAACTGCCTCCTTGGAGCTTTTTGTTTTTGTTTTTGTCCACGTGGCCTTTCCGTGTGACTTTTTGTGCTTCCTCCCATGACGGCTGGATTCCAAGAATGAGTGCCAGAAGAGTATGAGATCTGTGAAACTTTTGAGATCTGGCCTAAGAGTTCCCAAGGGCTACTTCTGCCTCAGTCTATCGACTGGGGCAGTGGTGCAGTTCGCACGGGTTCCATTGGAGAGGACTAGACCTCAGCACTGGACTGGAGATGTGTCGCCGTCACTTGAGAGTGGAGCCTGTGGGAGGGGATGTGTGGAGACGGCCATTTTCAGAAAACAGCATCTGCCTGTGCCGGCTGCCACGCCCCATCCCTGAAGAATCGGGTTTTTTGCCCCTCTGGAATCGATTTTTTTAAGTGTTCCTGGACGATTCTGATGTACATCCAGGATTGGGAACTGCTGACTTATCCCATAGTTCCTTCTGGACATTGCTCCTTTGTGCAGTACCTATGACCTCTCAGCCCGGAACTAAGATGGTTCCTACAGAAGACACCGGAAGAGACTGGCTGCTGGCCTGGAGGATGATGTCATCAGAGGATGCCACGATGGGAAATCAGCCCCAGGCCACCAGGTGGGACCTGAGGAGCGCGCCGGGGTAGGTCCAGAGAGGGACAGTCCCTGACCTGCCGTCATTAATGGAGGTCTTTTAGGAGCTGATGTTTCCCTTTTATTTAAAAATTTTAAAAATATATTTTAAAATTTCCAAACTTTACAAATACCTCATATGTTTATATACCAATCTTTTATCTGAAAAATTTCCATGACATTGATATAAAATCTACGTAAGGGGGCACAGAAAAAATTTACATAAGATGAAATACAACAAATGAAAAGTGGGGATATGTTCCATCTAGGAGCAGCCTCCATTTTGTCCTTCTAAACCACATGGAATACTGTGGGTAAATCTCAGACACCTCGTGAAGAGCTTAAAAGACAGGACATTCCGTATGATTCCATTTTAGAAGGTTTCTCTGGTGCTGGGAGTCAGGGAAGGGGTTACTCTCAGGATGAGGTCGTGTCTGGGTGAGGACCTGGTGCCTTCTGGGAGTCTCCGCAAGTCCTACCTGATCTAGGGCTGGTCAAGAGGGTGTGTCCACTGGGCAAAATTCATGGCTCTGTACAACCAGGCTTTGTGTACTCTTCTCTAGGTATGTTATCTTGCCTAAAATTTATTTTTTACGATGGAGATACCATCTGGTGCTTGTTAGCATATGGTGATTATTTTTTAAATTATGCAAGTAATGATGTATACTTTCTTAAATGTTCAAATAAGTACAAATAAACCAAATGCGTTATTTGGTCTCTAACCAAAGCCCTCTTTTTTCCAAAAATGTGCAAAGCTATTTTCTTTCCCATCCAGTGTTGGTATGGTGTAAATTGGCACAACACTATAAAGGCTGTAATGATGAAGATATTCATCCCAGAACTCTTTGTAAATAAAATGTTGGAAATAACTTACATAGTAAAAAATAGGTTTAATTAAATTAGGGCACTTTTCTAATGTGGCTAGAAAGAACATATTACAACCAAATAAATTATCTTTGGTATACTATTAATTAAACTAAAGAAGGATTCAGTTATTTGAAAAATGCAGAAAAACTGCAAATCAATACATTGAGGAAAGGGAATTATCTATAAATTTTCTTGGTTTTTCCATTTTACAAATTGTTCTGAAATGTGTTTAAGTTATTAAGTTTTAAAACACAATCTATAGAAAAGTTTCTAAATTTTAAGAACAGGCAAAATAAAACATAGGTTGTGCCACACGACACTTTGAGAAAATATTCTTAGAGGTCTTCAAATTAATATCTAGATTTTTATAGTCTTTTATTATCAATTTTTTCAGAATTGAAGAATAGTTAGCTTACAGAAAACTTATCTGCCATATGAGCTTCAATCTAGTTGAGGGTGAAGACTGACAAATGTGGGGAGAGGGGAGAGCATCTTCCCAGGATAGAAAAGATAAGAAATTCATAGCCAAGGGGGGGAACATCCAAATAGCCATAAATTCATAAAGAAAAATCAATGAAAGTTCACTATGATCAAATCAAATTGTTATGATAAATCTCTAATGAATTCTGAAGGAAGTTTACTTTTATTTTCTAAAGGGGAATATTTAGCAATCAAAATAGAGACGCTTTTAGAAGCTGTCTTTAAATGTTTGGTTTCTGTTCAATATTCTCTTTGGAAATGCCTCTATCCACACATTTCTCATGGTTAAGTCTGGTTCAGCCATGCCAGAAAGTCATGCTTTAGCGATATATATTTCCTGCAAAGAGCCAATCTGGATTTTCCAAATGACCATTTTCGGTCTAGACAACCATTCGAAACAAATTAAATTATTTGCTTTTTTATTTGTTTGTTTGTTTGTTTTCAAAGAAAACTGGCAATGTTTCAGAGCTGCTTCACCAACCCATTGTTTGAATGCTACCTTCACCATAAAATCACTAATAATAACAAGAGACATTTCAAGGACAAGTTCATCTCTCAGTTTTGAACACTTTTTTAAAAAAAGGGTTAGAACTAACTATAGGTTTCTTGAGTTGTTGGATTTTTCTTGGCCCAATGTCATTCCTGCATGGTCTAACAGAAATGGCTCGTGATAACAATGGAGCTCACAGTCATGGGTTGTAATGGTATACAGTCAAGGGGTGAAATGATAATAGCCATGGGTGTGATGATATAGTGTCATGCATGTAATGGCATACAGTTTTGGGGTCTAATGGTATACAGTTGTGGGGCTTAATGGTATACAGGTATGTGGTATAATCATATACAGTTGTGGGGTGTAATGGTACAGAGTTGTAAGTTGTATGGTATACAGGTCTAATTGTATACAGCCGTGATGTGTAACGGCATACAGACATGAGAGTTTTAGGTTATATTTTCAAGATACTTGACATTAATGGGAGAAGAGAACCCGAGGGTGGAATCAGGTGAGCTGGAAGTATAAGACTCTTGGAGCTGAAAGGAGGTGGACCACACAAACTGGGGGGATTTGTAAGGAGATGCAAGCTTAAGACAAAGTTGACGGGGGTTGTGATCTGCAAGTCAGGCCAGTGAGTTATTGTTCTCACACATGATGCCTTGTCCAGTCCATTATTTGTTTACCCTGATGTTTTGGGGTTTAATCTATTGGGCTCTGCAGCTTTCTGCATACTCCCTACCTCCCCTTACCTGTGGGTAGTCACTCCCACAGACGTCCACTCACCCCCAAGTCCGGCCATTATCCCAGATGTCTTGACTGTGATGTGACGTGACCAAAGTCCTGGAGGCCTGGTGTGCTGTCTTGAGGCACCTGCACTTCCACTCCCTCTGGTCACCTACTGCTGGGGACACATGGAGACCTTCTCATCTCATGAGAACACTCCTCCTATTAAATCTCTTACTTATTTGTTTGTTTGTTTGTTTGTTTTATTAGAGAAATCGTGGGCTTACAAAACAATCATGCAAAACGTGCAGAATTCCTGTACATCACCCCTCCAACAACAGCATACATTGTTGTGGAACATGTTACAGATTATGAGAGAACATCATCACACTGTTGCCACAAACTATGGTCCAGAGCATATACTTGGTATATTTTTTTCCATACACTTCTTATTAACAGTTTGTATTGGTATTGTACATTTGTTACAGTTCATGAGAGGACACTCTCATATTTGTACTGTTAACCACAGTCCATCTTCCACCACATGGTTCACTGTTTTACACAGACCCGTTCCTTGTACTATCCATCCAAAGTGTATACTCAGTGGCTCTCACTTTCATCATAGAGTTGTACAGTCATTGCCCCAGGAAACCTTTGAACCACCTATCGTTCTAACCTCTCTCCCTCTCCCTCTCTCTAATGATAATTTCAAAATTTTGTCCCCATTCTCTTATTCATTGTATACTTCTTTGACACTGCAAGACTTGACACTTTTTCTTGCAATCAACACCTGTCTTTTCCTTCCTTTCCAAATTACACTTCATTATACAGTAACATAAGAATGTTCTTAATAGTACCAATATCTTCAACTCCCTTCCCCCTTGATATTCTGTCTAACCCACTTGGAAGATCCCAACAAGGGTAAATTCCATGCAAACCCATGAGCTCTGATAAAGAAAATCATTAATCTGAAGACTGCTGCCACTAGAAATTCAAAGTCTTCAGCCCACCCAGGTCCCAGACAAGCCTACAATTGCATCTCTACCAACTAATCAACTGTCCTTTCCCTGCCACGGTTCTGTCACACCACAGACCAAACTTACTCTCCCTCCAGTATTTATATAATACATATTTTGATATTTCTTATTTAGCATTTGTACTTTAATTTTAAGTTTTCTTTTCTAGAAGTGAATCTTGAGAAAACAATCAGCTGTGTGCACATTTACAAGAATTTTCTCTACAAAGGCAAATTTAAATGACATTTTAGGGAAGTGGATGTGGCTCAAGCAGTTGGGTCCCTGCCTGCCACATGGGAGGTCCTGGGTCCAGTTCCCAGTGCCTCCTAAAGAAGACAAGGAAGACAGAGAGCTGATGCAACAAGATGATGCAAGGAGATGACACAATGAGTAGACACAACAAGCAGGGAGCAGATGTGGCTTAAGTGTTTGGGTACCTCCCTCCCACATGGGAGGTCCCAGGTTTGGTTTCCAGTGCCTCCTAAAAAGATGAGCACCCAACTAACAGACACAGAAAGCAGACAGCAAGTGCAAACAATGAGGGAAAGGGGAGAAATAAATAAAATAAATCTTTAAAAAATTACATTTTATTCATTATCTTCTCAACCTATCTATGAAAAAAGAAATACCATGCAGTAAAATAAACACTTTTTCCACTTGAGATGTTTGCAGATTTTAAATTTATGGCATAGAATACATTTCTGAGGCACCATTAATAATCTTCAAGAATGTTTAAAATATAATTTCATATAATTCCAACTGAAATAATTTACCTCATTTAAACCCCTTTAAGTTATCTTCTGTGTTCTAGTCAAATACGACTCACCAATAAATGCTTATTTATCATTATCCAAAAGCCTCTTCACTTTTACAAGAAGACCTCTGAGCTCTCCAGATAGTTATAAACAAAACTGTTTTGTTTTCTTCAAATATAGCAAATACTATAATCACTATGTTAATTGCAATGAACTAAAAAAATGTATTCTTCTCATTCTGTTTTTACATAGCATTATCACAAAATTCCAGATTCTCACCCGTTTTCATAAACATAAATACATTGTAAATCTTTACCCAAGGATCAAAAGAAATAAAAAGGAAAATTGAGAATGTATCTTTATAATACTACTGAAGCCGAAGAGCATTTCTGAGCTTGTTTCCTCATGGACATAGGAGTGTGCAAGTTTATAGACACTCAACTCAATTATGAAAGAGACCAAAGGTGGTAAAAATGGAAGTGATGACTAGTATAGTTACGTATGTCTTCATGACACATACATAAACAGATGAGAAGGGGAGGTCAATGATTGTACTGTCTGCGCCTTGCTAAGCAGCTCATGGTTTATCTAGTGCTGAAATGTGTGAGTTCTTCTATTGTTTTGTTGCAAGTTTCCTTTTTTCAATGTTGCTTTTAAATGAAACTCGCTGAAGTTATCAGGGTCTTTCGTTACATCTAAACAGAGCATCCAGTCAACCCATGCTTCCTTCTCCAGCCCAAGAGCAATTGCCATTCTTTTATTTAAGAGAGCAGAACTATGTGTTCTAACTTCAAAAAGGACATAAATTGTCACTAGAATCTAATTATCAGTTCAGGAAGTATATGCTTTTTGTACATACACAGGTACAGTAATTATATTTCAATATTAATGCCTCTGGGATAAAATATCTTCAATTCAAAAATGAACAAGACAGATTCTTCATGTATCAGTTTTAATGTAATTCACATTTCTAATTAATGCACGTAACAACAAAATACTGAATGAATGTATTTAAATAACATTAAATAAGAATTATAAAAGCAGACTTCCTGCATGATTCTATGACAAATATACTAAGTATGACAAATATCATACTAAAAATCTTATACAAAAAAAAAATCACTTTTCATAGGCACCCTCAGACATAAGTTACATAACTAAATGTTTAATTTATAAATAGATGGAATGTTAACCATAAAAAAATAATACATCTAGCAAAAATAATATAGAATGGCATAATTTTTAAATTCTATTTGCAATATTCTGATTCAAACATCTTTTTTTTTTAATTACAATATATGCAAATTTAAACCAAACCAGGAACATCTCCATTTTATGACAAGGCAGAATTAATCAGTTATTTCTAGAAAGTCTCTTATTTTACTCATTTTACTACACCTTTTATTTAAAGTTTCATTTCTGTTTGCATTTAATATAGTTCCAGGCACTTTTTCTTCAAGTCAGATTAACATCCTTGAGAAATGCCTGCAGTGGGGGAGAGAAGGAAAATAAGAGTTCTGACCTGGCTTTTAACATATTTAAAATATAAAGTTAATATATATTTGTATTTTAATTTATTTTGCTTAAGGAATCTGTGAACTCAATTTACAGTCTAATACTGAGAATGTAAACTAATGTGTGTCCAGCAGGGGGACGGAAGTAATGGTACCTTTAGAGACTGTAAATGATGCTATTCTTTTAGCTTTGTGACACCTAGATGTACTAAAGAAACAAGCTCATCGCCTAAATATCATAAACTATCCCTAAAAGTTAATGGAATTAAATATCTTGATTGTAATATAGTGCTAAATAAATAATTAGATATTTAAATCATATATTTTAAAGATAATTCCTATAGGAGAAATCACTAAAACTCTCAACTCTAAAATTTTAAATATATTTATCAGCTTTCTTTTCTATGAATCTAGTACCAAGAGAATGTAAGTTTGAGTACAATATTTTAAATTATAAAACAGCACTTGGGGGGGGGTGAGGAGCTTTTCCTATTATTATGTTGTTTTTTGGACATTTATTACATAAAATATATTAAAGCAAATAGATTTTACATAAAATATATTAAAATAAAGAAATTTAAGACATACACTTACAATGACTAATTTGGTCATCTTTTACGAAGGTTGAATGAAGCAATGCATGTAATTGCTTTGAAAAACGTGTGTCTTTATTTTAAAATGTGGTTCGATATAGGTCATTTAAACATGCAAATAAGTTTTCTTGATTTATTCATGTATTGCACTATTCAAAAGTTTTGAGATAGGTTGAAAATTTTATGTGTCTTTCCACTGAGCAGTGAAATGATCTAGGTCATTTTATTAGTCTAAAATAAAAAGGATTTTCTTTTGGAGGTACTGGGGAATGAACACAAGACCTCTTTCATGGGAAGCAGGTGCTCAGCCACTGAGCTACATCTGCTCCCCAAAGAGAGTTGGTCTTTTTATTTTAGGAGGCATGGATGATCGAACCCGAGACCTCATACACAGGAAGAAGGAACTTAACCACTTGAGCTACATCCACTCCCAAAAGGGATTTTTAAATTTAACAACCATAAAAACTCAAAATTAACAGTGCTAATTACTATCATATTATAATGATAGCTTTTTAAAGAACAGCAACAAAAATCATCAGGATTATCTGTGAAATGGATTAAGTAAATCCCCATGCGGTTAGTTATTTGGGATAAATTGTGTATTCTGGGGCAATTCAAGTTATCTCTGAATACTTCAAGATGACAGTTATTCCACAACCTTCATTTTCACCCTAACATTTCCAGAAAACATGGTTTCATCAAAGGGATCTATCCTTGGTACTGAAATTCTGACCAAAAATATTAACTTTGCACTACACTGGCAAAGGACTCCTGAGTAGAAAGGTCTTCGTGAAGAAGTGACAACCTTTCAGTCTTTTGTGTAGATTCTATTTTTGCAAATACTTGTTATGTTCATAGTCAGTGTATTTACTATTGTACAAATTCTTTATTGCCCTGGACCTCCTGCAGTAATTGAAACAGAATGAAAATTCTGACTGCCATATAAATCAGGCAAAGCAATGGCTAGAGCAGGGGATGATTACATACTCATTATCTTATTCATGTTTTGATTTGTCTTCTACTTTGCTAATACCTTCTCTCTGCTCCTTTCCTATGTTACATAAACCAAATTTTAAAACCTGGTTTCACTTTGGACTATAGCCTTTGTACCTCTTAAGGATAGACCTGTAAATATTTTTGTTCATCTAATTCCTCTCTGCATGATGTTTCTGCAGAACAATAAAATAATATCAAAATGCTGAAATATTTTTAAAAATATCACTCAGAATTGGTAAACTGCCCAACCATGCTTAGTTCGATCATTGATGGGGCATTCTAATTCAATAAAACCAGTCTGTGTGTTGAGATCAAACTTAGTTAAAAATCCACAGATTAAGTCCACTAAGTGTTACAAAGGTCAGCATCCTGATTTTTTATATTGTCCAAAGTTTCTTAAGAAAGTTAGGATATTAAAGAGAATAAGAGGGAAAATAAATACATACTCACAAGTTAAATTTTCTAGGTCTGCGTGCATAGTGGACTCACTGCTAATCTTGTCAGCAATCTAGCACATCTTTTGTAATCTAGGGGGGGAAATTAAGGAGTAAATTATGTATATAGTTACTCTAATTGTGGGGGAAATCATGTCAATTATTGTCATTGGTTCACAATAACAATAGCTCTAACTTAATAAAGCACCTGGTATATCAAGTACCTAAAATGAATTTTCTCATTAATCCTCCTAATTAAAAAAAATGAGGGGAGTGCTTATCTTCATTCTTAGAGATAAAGAAACAGTCTCAACATGTTTGAGCCATTTGCTTCCAACGCCCGCACTTTCCCCCACGTGCTCTGTTACTGGTTAGCCATTTTGCCTTCATTTCAATGTGATTCATTTCCCTTTCTTCAAACTCAAATAGTTTTTGAAAAGTATAGCAAATCTGACTTCACCTTCTGAATAGGATTAAATATTCCCTCATGATCGCCAATCTAATTAAAAAGAAAAATAAACCTTAATATGCATTTTAATTAAAAGGAAATATTAGATTTAGAAAGTAATTTCTAAGCAGTGACTGAGTTACCACACATAACAATGATTTTAAGTGACAGCATTTAAATATCCTGTTTGGAATTACTGTTAATTTTAGTAACTTGCATATCCAGAAGAAGTCATTAGGGCATCCTTTAAAACACATGCTATCATTATTAGGAAAAATCTAGCACCCATTGTATAAATAATGTGATACAAAAATATTTACTTTACTTATGAGGAAACTTTTACTTAAACTTCATATTCATCTTTTTTTTTCTCATTTATGAGAGAGCTGTTTATTTCTGCCAAGGAATTTGAAAAAAGATAAAAGGTTTAAATCTTGACAAACATTTTGGCCCATAAGGAAATCTGGCTATTTTCAGATTTAGATGTATTCCCAATTAGAATGTGGTTTCATTCCTTATAGTTTCAACAGCACATTCAAACTTTAAGTACTGTCAGTTTTATAAATAGCACCTCATACAATGTTTAGTCTATTAGTTCCCACCCACATAGCACTGAAGTTTAAAATTGCATGCAATTGTTGTTGGATAAAGAATTTTTTAAAAAATTGCCCCACACTACTTACAAGTTGGTGTCGAGCAATCCCTGGTGTTGTGATATAATCGATGGAAATGTTTGCTACATTCAGCTGAAAATGTGACTGGCCCTATTGGACAGGAAAAGAATGTTCATTATAAACATAGGAATGTTTTCCAAACAAAATTGCTAACAATTTATAGATGGAGATAATATAACTGTAGTTTACACCCTTCTATGCCCTTAAAAGAACCAGACTGTGCGCCATTCTAACCCAGACACTGTGGGAGGTAGTGGATGGTGATCTATAAAAAATAAATCCAAATTCATTCCACATTCTCAACATCTCACATAATGGAACCTTCAATTTCAGGAGAACTCTTTAGAATAATAAGAAGGAAAAAGACCTAGACAGGGGAAAAAAATGTGCACTGAGCAAAGCAAGTGGATATGAAGAACTTTTTAAAATAGAATTATATTTATACTCATTTATTTTGGTTTCTACTTTCTATTGCCCAGTTTTTATTTCATCAGAATTAGTGTTGATATGCACAGACATTTATTCCACTTTCTAATTACAGCAATTTGTGCCTTAATAGGTTAAAAGTCTACTGCAAAGTGGACGGGGTCTTGAGACTTCCTTTTCTGATCCCATGGTTGGCTCCCACCTAAATTTCCACCTTATATCTGGACTCTGCTTTTTATGGAAGTTTTGGGAGTAAGAGATTCCACAGCCACACTATTAACAGAACATCCAGCAACATGGGGGAATTCCTCCCACATCCATGCTCCAAGAGAAACTCACTGTGATCCTCCTCCCACCAACCATGGTTTTGACATTAATTAACAAATGAGATACTTGTCTTTGATTAAATGGGAAACCCACATCTTTCCCAGATTATATGCCTGATATATAAAACAATAAAAGGTGAGCTGGATGATTAAGTACTGAGAGGCAGTAGCAATACTAAATATAGGGTGTGGGGTAAAAATAATTTAGTGATTTGCTAGAACTTGGAGCATAGATTGACTTGTAAATGAGTCACAATATGATATAAGAACAAAATAGAGTCATAAGGGAGTGTTTCATCTATGCTTACTATGTAGCATGTGAGTGTCTGTCTCTTCTCTGTCCAAAGAACTTCTGTTGCCCCTCTGGCTGTGGGAAACCATCTAAATTCCTTATGATACCATGGAACTATTCACAACATGACTCCAG